>NW_013878148.1:0-337 GCF_000517525.1 Limulus polyphemus
AGCTGGAGACCTTGATGTAAGTTTTTTATATACTGGCTGGAGACCTTGATATAAGTTTTTTATATACTAGCTGGAGACCTTGATGTAAGTTGTTTATATACTGGCTGGAGACCTTGATGTAAGGTTTTATATACTAGCTGGCGACCTTGATATAAGTTTTTATATACTGGCTGGAGACCTTGATATAAGTTTTTATATACTGGCTGGAGACCTTGATGTAAGTTGTTTATATACTGGCTGGAGACCTTGATGTAAGTGTTTTATATACTGGCTGGAGACCTTGATGTAAGTGTTTTATATACTGGCTGGAGACCTTGATGTAAGTGTTTTATATACT
>NW_013878149.1:0-299 GCF_000517525.1 Limulus polyphemus
GCCAAACCGGCCGCTACTGCTACACATGAGTTACAATGGCAGAGCGGCTGTAAAGAGGAGAGTACAAGTTGGCTCACGCCAAACCGGCCGCTACTGCTACACATGAGTTACAATGGCAGAGCGGCTGTAAAGAGGAGAGTACAAGTTGGCTCACGCCAAACCGGCCGCTACTGCTACACATGAGTTACAATGGCAGAGCGGCTGTAAAGAGGAGAGTACAAGTTGGCTCACGCCAAACGGCCGCTACTGCTACACATGAGTTACAATGGCAGAGCGGCTACACAGAAGTCCTTCCTGAC
>NW_013878150.1:0-430 GCF_000517525.1 Limulus polyphemus
CCACCGTATACTCCCAGACAAGATGTGTTGACTCAGAACTTCAACACATCTTGGCTGGGAGTATACGGTGGTATGGGTAGTCTCAGAACTACTACCCATACCACCGTATACTCCCAGACAAGATGTGTTGACTCAGAACTACTACCCATATCACCGTATACTCCCAGCTAAGATGTGTTGACTCAGAACTACTACCCATATCACCGTATACTCCCAGCCAAGATGTGTTGACTCAGAACTACTACCCATATCACCGTATACCCCCATACAAGATGTGTTGACTCAGAACTACTACCCATATCACCGTATACTCCCAGATAAGATGTGCTGACTCAGAACTACTACCCATACCACTGTATACTCCCAGACAAGATGTGTTGACTCAAAATTACTATCCATACCCCCGTATACTCCCAGCCAAGATGTTTTG
>NW_013878151.1:0-293 GCF_000517525.1 Limulus polyphemus
AGAAAACAAGAAAAGAAAAATCGTAGACTGGTAGTTTGAACAATGGGAAAAATAAGAAAACAAGTAAAATAAAATCGTAGACTGGTAGTTTGAACAATGGGAAAATAAGAAAACAAGTAAAGAAAAATCGTAGACTGGTAGTTTAAACAATGGGAAAATAAGAAAACAAGTAAAGTAAAATCGTAGACTGGTAGTTTCAACAATGGGAAAATAAGAAAACAAATAAAATAAAATCGTAGACTGGTAGTTTGAACAATGGGAAAATAAGAAAACAAGAAAAGAAAAATCGTAGA
>NW_013878152.1:0-301 GCF_000517525.1 Limulus polyphemus
GCTATGCTGTAGTTTGATTTGCCGCTTCTCGTTTCCATTTTTTTTTTTTTTTATTATTATCTATCCCACTCTCTGACACCAATTTGTTACGTCTCCGTTTGTTAATTGATTTTCCGTAACTTCGTTCCGACGAAACTTAAGCGACACAAGTTCTTTCTTAATAAAAACTGGTTTATTCTTTCCGAATACAACTTTACCGATACACTCAACTTCAACAATCATGCTAAACAAACGCTATAACGACGAACGTGCTCAATAATACTTCTGACTGCAGATCAGTTACTCACTATCTACGCACACA
>NW_013878153.1:0-298 GCF_000517525.1 Limulus polyphemus
CATTTCTAAATGGTTGAACGTTACTAGGCTACTTCCATTTCTAAATGGTTGAATGATACTAGGCTACTTCCATTTTTAAATGGATGAACGATACTAGGCTACTTCCATTTCTAAATGGTTGAACGATACAAGTCTACTTCCATTTTTAAATGGTTGAACGATACTAGGCTACTTCCATTTCTAAATGGTTGAACGATACTAGGCTACTTCCATTTCTAAATGGTTGAACGATACAAGTCTACTTCCATTTTTAAATGGATGAACGATACTAGGCTACTTCCATTTCTAAATGGTTGAA
>NW_013878154.1:0-299 GCF_000517525.1 Limulus polyphemus
TAGGCTAATCCTTTGCAACTAAACTCCCACTTTCTGGTAGACTAACCCTTTGCAACTAAATACCCACTCTCTGGTAGACTAATCCTTAGCAACTAAACTCCCACTCTCTGGTAGACTAATCCTTTGCAACTAAACTCCCACTCTCTGGTAGACTAACCCTTTGCAACTAAACTTCCACTCTCTGGTAGGCTAATCCTTTGCAACTAAACTCCCACTCTCTGGTAGCAACTAAACTCTCACTTTCTAGTAGACTAATCCTTTGCAACTATACTCCCACTGTCTGGTAGACTAACCCTTGC
>NW_013878155.1:0-300 GCF_000517525.1 Limulus polyphemus
ATACTGTGTACTGTCAATAAGAAGACACAAGATTTAACGATACTGTGTACTGTCAATAAGAAGACACAAGATTTAACGATACTGTGTACTGTCAATAAGAAGACACAAGATTTAACGATAGTGTGTACTGTCAATAAGAAGATAAAAGATTTAACAATACTGTGTACTGTCGATAAGAAGACACAAGATTTAATAATACTGTGTACTATCACTAACAAGCCACAAGATTTAACGATAGTGTGTACTGTCAATAAGAAGACACAAGATTTAACAATACTGTGTACTGTCAATAAGAAGACA
>NW_013878156.1:0-299 GCF_000517525.1 Limulus polyphemus
TCAAGGGCTGATGTGAAACTATTATGAGTGTCATTGTGACTGGTGTGAGTCTATTATAGTTGTCAAGGGCTGATGCGAAACTATTATGAGTGTCAGTGTGACTGGTGTGAGTCTATTATAGTTGTCAAGGGCTGATGCGAAACTATTATGAGTGTCAGTGTGACTGGTGTGAGTCTATTATAGTTGTCAAGGGCTGATGCGAAACTATTATGAGTGTCAGTGTGACTGGTAAGAGACTACTGTGGACGTCAGTATGACTGAGACTATTATAGGTGTCAGTGTGACCGGTGTGAGTCTAT
>NW_013878157.1:0-296 GCF_000517525.1 Limulus polyphemus
ATTAAATCTTGTGTCTTCTTATTGACACTACTCAGTATTGTTAAATCTTGTTTCTTCTTATTGACAGTACACAATATTGTCAAATCTAGTGTCTTCTATTTGACAGTACACAGTATTGTTAAATCTTGTGCCTTCTTATTCAAAGTACACGGTATTGTTAAATCTTGTGTCTTCTTATTGACAGTACACATAATAGTTAAGTCTTGTGTCTTCTTATTGACAGTACACAGTATTGTTAAATATTGTCTGTTCTTATTGACAGTACACAGTATCGTTAAGTCTTGTGTCTTCTTATT
>NW_013878158.1:0-299 GCF_000517525.1 Limulus polyphemus
CCCATGAATGTGATTTTTCATGCCGATTCCAAGATTCTCACCATTTAGAAATACGCACCATGGTACACGTGGGAGTTTCTAACAGAAATGGACTTAAACTTTAAACTTCACCTATCGCCCCGGGTATCCTTTACTATGCATGACATATAAACTATAAGGATTTAGTGAAAAAAACAACGTTTCAAATGCATTTAGGAGGTTTTTAGGGATTACACAAAGGAAATTTGAGATTTTTGAGATGACAAAAAGTATTTTTAATTTTAACATGAAAATTACTTTGCACACGGACTATTCAAAAC
>NW_013878159.1:0-566 GCF_000517525.1 Limulus polyphemus
TGTGTACTTTCAATAAGAAGATTTTTGTTAAATGTTGTCTTATTGACAGTACACAGCACAGTATCGTTAAATCTTGTGTCTTCTTATTGACAGTACACAGTATCGTTAAATCTTAGGTCTTCTTATTGACAGTACACAGTATTGTTAAATCTTGTGTCTTCTTATTGAAAGTACACAGTATCGTTAAATCTTGTGTCTTCTTATTGACAGTCCACAGTATAGTTAAATCTTGGGTCTTCTTATTGACATTACACAGTATGGTTAAATCTTGTGTCTTCTTTTTGACAGTACACAGTATCGTTAAATCTTGTGTCTTTTTAATGAAAGTACACAGTATTGCTAAATCGTGTGTCTTACACTATATCGTTAAATCTTGTGTCTTCTAATTGACATTACACAGTATCGTTAAATCTTGTGTCTTCTTATTGACAGTACACAGTATCGTTAAATCTTGTGTCTTCTCAATAAGAAGACACAAGATTTAACGATACTGTGTACTGTCAATAAGAAGACACAAGATTTAACGATACTGTGTACTGTCAATAAGAAAACACAAGATTAAACAA
>NW_013878160.1:0-299 GCF_000517525.1 Limulus polyphemus
AGAACCTTGAGTTTTAGGCATGTTGTAGCACAAGATAATTAGTGTGCGGAACATTTTCATTTATATAGTGCTCTGTGAACACAAATTAGTTAGCATAAGTCAGTTAAATGACGAATAATTAGGTGTCTATTTACTTGTGACCACTCAGTGTATATTGTAATTACTAATTTTTTGTACCCTTCTATATCTTCTTAAAACTTTTCTTTAAATTTCTTATTTCATAAATATGTAAATTTTATCTTTGTTTCGATTTGAAAAACAACGCGAAAAGTTTCACTGTGTCTACGATCACTAGCCTA
>NW_013878161.1:0-299 GCF_000517525.1 Limulus polyphemus
ATGGGACCAGTTGAAACTTGAAGATGGTATTCTTCTCCGGAGATGGGAAACTGTAGATGGGAAAGTGACGACCTGGCAAACGGTTATACCGAGGAAGTTATGGGAAGTTGTGTTGCGTCAATCCCATGATACTGTAACAGGAGGACATCTCGGAGTTAAGAAAACATTGAGTCACCTACGACACAGATTTTACTGGATAGGTATGAGACAAGATGTGGAAGAATGGTGCAGAACATGCAGTACCTGTTGTGCTAAAAGGGGACCCAAGCATGAGGGACGTGTTCCATTGAAGTTATATC
>NW_013878162.1:0-298 GCF_000517525.1 Limulus polyphemus
TTGTTGTTTAACGTTTTTCTTTGACACTGGTATGTTACTACCTGTTTAAATGTCGTTAATATCTATGGTTGTTTAATGTTTTTCTTTGACACCGGTATGTTACTACCTGTTTAAATGTCGTTAATATCTAATTTTGTTTAATGTTTTTCTTTGACACTGGTATGTTACTACCTGTTTAAATGTTGTTAATATCAACTGTTGTTTAATGTTGATCTTTGACATTGGTATGTTACTAGCTGTTTAATTGTTGTTAATATCTACTGTTGTTTAATGTTGGTCTTTGACACTGGTATGTTAC
>NW_013878163.1:0-360 GCF_000517525.1 Limulus polyphemus
CAGGTATCTTTAGTAATATGTATTTTAATCAGGTCAGGTATCTTTAGTAATATGTACTTAATCAGTTCAGGTATCTTTAGTAATATGTATTTAATCAGGTCATGTATCTTTAGTAATATGTATTTAATCAGGTCAGGTATCTTTAGTAATATGTACTAAATCAGTTCAGGTATCTTTAGTAATATGTATTTAATCAGGTCATGTATCTTTAGTAATATGTATTTAATCAGGTCATGTATTTTTAGTAATATGTATTTAATCAGGTCATGTATCTTTAGTAATATGTATTTAATCAGGTCAGGTATCTTTAGTAATATGTATTTTAATCAGGTCATGTATCTTTAGTAATATGTATTTAAT
>NW_013878164.1:0-299 GCF_000517525.1 Limulus polyphemus
GGTAATATTTGTATAATAGATGGAATAATGGACCAGCGCAAATACCATCAGATAATGATCTGTCATGGTATACCAAGTGGTTTACGTATTATTGGTAAAGGATTCTACTACCAAGAAAAAATTGCATCACGTACTTTAACGAAAACTGTTGTGGATTTTTTGTGATAAGATATAAAGAATTATTAAATTTATAATAATATAAACAAAAGAGGGCGCTAGCAGTTCATAGTACATTTTTCTCCAGTATAGTTCTAGGTTTCAAGTTCATAAACGAGAAAATCGTTTCAAGGTTTATCTTA
>NW_013878165.1:0-299 GCF_000517525.1 Limulus polyphemus
AAAGAACTTGTGTCGCTAGTGTTTCGTCGGAACAAAGTTACGGAAAGTTAATTAACAAACGGAGACGTAACAATATATTATATTATGCACTTGGTTAATTAAATGAAAAGAATGTTTTCAAAATATTATTATTACAGTATTGTTGCGTCATCGAGATCACGTGACTATTCTCACACCCTCTAGTTTCTAGAACTATCTTGTTCCTTCATGAATGCCCTAGCATTTGCTAGATAGGGTAGTCTGGTATATATATAAGAGGGTGACAACATGACGCAAGGAGAATAATAAAAATAATGTGT
>NW_013878166.1:0-298 GCF_000517525.1 Limulus polyphemus
AATCTTCATTCTACCCCAAATTATCTTCTCTCACATAGGGGGTATTGTAGTTGACTTAAGTGCTGTGACATGCAAATCAACAGATGCAGCAACACTTACTGGAATTTGGCCTTTGTTGTTCCCAATCGTGATTTTATCGAAGTTAACTACACACTTCCTTGGTAGTAAGTAGTCCAACCCTAATATGCATTGCTACTTCAATGTCAGCCATGTATACTTTGTATCTGTTTTTTAAGCCCATGAGCTCAATAGTTACCCACACTGGTCCCCACAAATTTGCATAACTGTATTGTCACAC
>NW_013878167.1:0-540 GCF_000517525.1 Limulus polyphemus
TTAGATATAAAGATATTGTCGCTTTTTTAATGTTTTCCATAACGATAGGAAATATCTACTAAATAATAGTTAGATGGGATAAACACATTTAAACTATAATTAACTCTAGAGTACGAAGAAAATGTGAATGGGAAATTGCAAAATTAAGGTTAGTGGTAATATATCGTAGAACTCATGTGTTTGTAAATGTTCATATTCAAAGTCTTTAAAGTTCCTATACACTGGATTAAGAGTTTATTGTTTCAAAATGTGATATGCCCTTTGAATTATTCTAGTACATGTAATATTACAATCGATCTTCACGTGTTTGCAATACTTAAGACAGCAATTGTCATGGTATGAACATTATCGAAATACATGGTCTTTAATTTATTTATATTGTTTCTATATCGTTTTCTATATGTACTATTCCTTCATTACGTGTTTTTTCTCTGCTTTCTATTTATATCTCAACACTCTTTATATAGCCTATTTGGAACACCAACTTTATTTATATTGTTTCTATATCGTTTTCTATATGCACTATTCCTTCATTTAAAG
>NW_013878168.1:0-299 GCF_000517525.1 Limulus polyphemus
AAATATATGAGTTAATTACCAAACTGGCTACAGACTAAAGACAACAGTGGGTCATTGAACGATACTAGCTATTGGGTCCTAGTTAATCCAGTCGGTCTTAAACCAACACATGTAGATATGTTGTAAATATATGAGTTAATTACCAAACTGGCTACAGACTAAAGTCAACAGTGGGTCATAGAACGATAATTGTTATTGGATCTATTTAATCCACTCGGACTTGAGGAAAACAAATGAAGATAAGTTTTAAATAGATGAGTTTATAAACACATTGTCTGCAGACTTAAGTCAACAGTGCG
>NW_013878169.1:0-299 GCF_000517525.1 Limulus polyphemus
TGTATATATATAACAAGCCAGTCAGTTTAGCGTGTCCTGTGACCACATTTACTTTAGTGTTATACATGTATATATATAAACAAGTCAGTCAGTTCAGCGTGTCCTGTGACCACATTTACTTTAGTGTTATACATGTATATATATAACAAGTCAGTCAATTCAGCGTGTCCTGTGACCACATTTACTATAGTGTTATACATGTGTATATATATGTAACAAGTCAGTCAGTTCAGCGTGTCCTGTGACCACATTTACTTTAGTGTTATACATGTGTATATATAACAAGTCAGTCAGTTCAG
>NW_013878170.1:0-299 GCF_000517525.1 Limulus polyphemus
GTTGCAGTTACTTGTAACAGGTTGGGTTTTACGGGGTGGAGTTGCTAGCCCCGCGCCCAAACATCCCCCTTTCTCATCCTGGACTTGGGACCAGGCAAAGGCGGAGGTTGGCATGTTTGGTGTGACAGGGATTCGAACCCGCGACCCGCAGATTACGAGTCGAGCGCCCTAACCACCTGGCCATGCAGGGCCCCTATAAGGGATTAGAGTATACTAAACTTTAGGCTAACATGACGTTTAGGAGGTTCGTTTAATTATTATACGTGATGTACGTTTTTTGTGGGGTGGTTAAAGAAAGT
>NW_013878171.1:0-283 GCF_000517525.1 Limulus polyphemus
AATACTATCAGATCTTACAACTATGATTTCCTTTATTCCTTGTGTCTTGAATCATTGTCCAATACGAACAGATCTTACAACTATGATTTCCTTTATTCCTTGTGTCTTGAATCATTGTCCAATACAAACAGATCTTACAACTCAGACTTCCTGTATTCCTTGTGTCTTGAATCATTATCCAATACGAACAGATCTTACAACTCAGATTTCCTTTATTCCTTGTGTCTTGAATCATTGTCCAATATGAACAGATCTTATACCTCTTATTTCCTATATTCCTTGT
>NW_013878172.1:0-297 GCF_000517525.1 Limulus polyphemus
AGGTAATTTAACATATCAGTCTAACTGAAAGTATACAGTGTTGATAATGTAGGTAATTTAACATATCAGCCTAACTGAAAGTATACAGTGTTGATAATGTAGGTAATTTAACATATCAGTCTAACTGAAGTATACAGTGTCGATAATGTAGGTAATTTAACATATCAGCCTAACTGAAAGTATACAGTGTTGATAATGTAGGTAATTTAACATATCAGCCTAACTGAAAGTATACAGTGTCGATAATGTAGGTAATTTAACATATCAGCCTAACTGAAAGTATACAGTGTCGATAAT
>NW_013878173.1:0-299 GCF_000517525.1 Limulus polyphemus
TTTTAACATCTTTGTTACTCCTAAATAATATTATTGTATCCTTTTAACATCTTTACTCTTGACCAGGATTTATTTTCCACTTAGAACTTTGTTAATTCTTTTTAACTCCCCAAAGTATTATATACACCTCAACAACTGTTCCTTCTTCAAACTGGCTTATAAACTCTTGAAACCTTTAAATATTATTACTTTATATGTTTCCTACACTTTATTAACCTATTTCTATTTACAGCAACACGTTCTGTATAACGTAAACAATGGAACGAAGATGAAACGTGTCATCTGATAACGATCTTACC
>NW_013878174.1:0-299 GCF_000517525.1 Limulus polyphemus
TTTGGCATGTAGGTACACTTTATCTTTGGGCAATTACATGCATAGTTTCACCTTCCTACTATTCGTTTTAAGGTAGTTATGGAAAGTTTTGCGTTTTGTACCGGTACTTCGTCCCATTTACTCGAATCTTCTTCAAATTTCATATGAAGGTTCGTGGAAATCTTGAGCATTTACATACAAAATTCTAACTTTCTAGTTTTACTTTTACGATTCTTGTGGTCGTTTTATTTTACTCTTTTATTGGTTTGCCTGAAAGCATATGTGTACTGTAGTGAAGCTTTTGGTTACTGATTGTTTAT
>NW_013878175.1:0-300 GCF_000517525.1 Limulus polyphemus
ACGACGCACGATTCTCCACAATCGTCTTATGGAATGATTTCTCCACCACGACGCACGATTCTCCACAATTGTCTTATGGAACGATTTTTTCTACTATGACGCACGATTCTCCACAATTGTCTTATGGAACGATTTTTTCACTATGACGCACGATTCTCCACAATTGTCTTATGGAACGATTTTTCCACTATGACGCACGATTCTCCACAATTGTCTTATGGAACGATTTTTCCACCACGACGCACGATTCTCCACAATTGTCTTATGGAATGATTTTTCCACCACGACGCACGATTCTCC
>NW_013878176.1:0-299 GCF_000517525.1 Limulus polyphemus
ACGTTGAAGCGGGACAATGTGTAGCTTATTAACGTAGTGTGTGATCAGATTAACCTGCTTCTAACTATTTAATACTTCGCATTAAAGAATCAAACATTTAACTCTAAAAGACACTATGTATAGTCATCGAAAAAATTTAAAAACAGTTAGGCATCTAATATGAGCTTTAATTAGAATAACTTATTGGGGGGAACTTCCAACCTTGAACTTCCACTAACAAGAAAACTATTAACGGACTATTTATCAGATTAGTTTACAAACTACTTCAAACCCAGAACTTCCTATGGTCGAGAGTGTTT
>NW_013878177.1:0-298 GCF_000517525.1 Limulus polyphemus
TGTTAGAAAACCTGATAAACAAAACTCTGTAGCCACTGTAATATGTTAAAAAACCTGACAAACAAAACTCTGTAGCCACTGTGATATGTTAGAAAACCTGACAAACAAGAGTCTGTAGCCACTGTGATATGTTGGAAAACCTGACAAACAAAACTCTGTAGCCACTGATATGTTGGAAAACCTGACAAACAAAACTCTGTAGCCACTGATATGTTGGAATACCTGACAAACAAAACTCTGTAGCCACTGTGATATGTTAAAAACCTGACAAACAAACTACTGTAGCCACTGTGATTTG
>NW_013878178.1:0-299 GCF_000517525.1 Limulus polyphemus
GGTGTGATGTAACTCGAGAAGGTTACTGTGAATCTGTACAGAACTACACGAGAGTTATATGCGCTAGCCGTCCCTAATTTGGCAATTGTAAACTAGAGGGAAGGCAGCTAGCCAAAACTACCTTAATGCGGGTTTGTACAAAGTATCAGCTATGTTATTATCGCTGTCTCGTTAGAATAATAGTCTTACTTGTAAAGTATTCATAATTTTTATGACACATGGAAATTAATCATTAAATGAAAATACGATCAGCTATATTAACCGCCTTGTTCAAATATTTGTTTATCATGTAAACTATT
>NW_013878179.1:0-337 GCF_000517525.1 Limulus polyphemus
TCTTCTTATTGACAATACACAGTATCGTTAAATCCAGTGTCTTCTTATTGACAGTACACAGTATCGTTAAATCTTGTGTCTTTTAATATATAGTACACAGTATTGCTAATTCGTGTGTCTTCTTATTGATAGTACACAGTACTGTTAAATATTGTGTCTTTTTATTGACAGTACACAGTGTTGTTAAATCTTGTGTCTTCTTATTGACAGTACACAGTATCGTTAAATCTTGTGTCTTCTTATTGACAGTACACAGTATCGTTAAATCTTGTGTCTTCTTATTGACAGTACACAGTATCGTTAAATCTTGTGTCTTTTCATAGATAGTACACTAGTA
>NW_013878180.1:0-295 GCF_000517525.1 Limulus polyphemus
GTGTCTTCTTATTGACAGTACATAGTATTGTTAAATCTTGTGTCTTCTTCTTGACAGTACACAGTATCGTTAAATCTTAGGTCTTCTTCTTGACAGTACACAGTATCGTTAAATCTTGTGTCTTCTTATTGACAGTACACAGTATTGTTAAATCTTGTGTCTTCTTATTGTGAGTACACAGTATTGTTAAATCTTGTGTCTTCTTATTGACAGTACACAGTATTGTTAAATCTTGTGTCTTCTTATTGATAGTACACAGTATTGTTAAATCTTGTGTCTTCTTATTGAGAGTACA
>NW_013878181.1:0-455 GCF_000517525.1 Limulus polyphemus
TTCCTACATCTTACCTGTAGATGAGAGAAGCATGTTATCTTCCTACATCTTACCTGTATACGAGAGGAACATGTTATCTTCCTACATCTTACCTGTAGATGAAAGGAACATGTTATCTTCCTACATCTTACCTGTAGATGAAAGGAGCATGTTATCTTCCTAAATCTTACCTGTATATGAAAGGAGCATGTTATCTTCCTACATCTTACCTGTATATGAAAGGAGCATGTTATCTTCCTACATCTTACCTGTATATGAAAGGAGCATGTTATCTTCCTACATCTTACCTGTATATGAAAGGAGCATGTTATCTTCCTACATCTTACCTGTATATGAAAAAGATAACATGCTCCATATACAGGTAAGATGTAGGAAGATAACATGCTCCTTTCATATACAGGTAAGATGTAGGAAGATAACATGCTCCTTTCATCTACAGGTAAGATGTAGGCTTA
>NW_013878182.1:0-299 GCF_000517525.1 Limulus polyphemus
TGCTACAACAGGTTCCTACAGGTGAACTGACACTGCTACAACAGGTTCCTACAGGTGTACTGACACTGCTACAACAGGCTCCTACAGGTGAACTGACACTGCTACAACAGGTTCCTACAGGTGAACTGACACTGCTAAAACAGGCTCCTACAGGTGTACTGACACCACTACAACAGGTTCCTACAGGTGAACTGACACCGCTACAACAGGTTCCTACAGGTGAACTGACACCGCTACAACAGGTTCCTACAGGTGAACTGACACCGCTACAACAGGTTCCTACAGGTGAACTGACACCG
>NW_013878183.1:0-299 GCF_000517525.1 Limulus polyphemus
AGTACACAGTATCGTTAAATCTTGTGTCTTCTTATATACAGTACACAGTATCGTTAAATCTTGTGTCTTCTTATTGACAGTACACAGTATCGTTAAATCTTGTGTCTACTTATTGACAGTACACAGTATCGTTAAATCTTGTGTCTTCTTATTGACAGTACACAGTATCGTTAAATCTTGTGTCTTCTTATTGACAGTACACAGTATTGTTAAATCTTGTGTCTTCTTATTGACAGTACTCAGTATAGTTAAATCTTGTGTCTTCTTATTGACAGTACACAGTATCGTTAAATCTTGTG
>NW_013878184.1:0-296 GCF_000517525.1 Limulus polyphemus
ATGGAAGTAGACCTAAATTCCTCTCGCCAGTTAACATTTATTTTAAAATGAAAGATGTGATCAGGCCACCTAATGTCAGACGTATAAACCCCTCACTAGTTAGAGACTAAAAATAATATATTTAAAGGGTATTTATGTAAATATGTTCGATTAGTCTCTGACTAGTGAAATGTGTAATTTGCAATATGGACTCTAGAAGCGATTGCAAAACACAGAATGTGATTGTAATTCATACATGGACATTGCCCTGAAGGGGTCGGAGCAAGTGCGGTTTACTCCGACCCTCGTGTAGTACT
>NW_013878185.1:0-298 GCF_000517525.1 Limulus polyphemus
ATATATATATATCTGTATTGTTACACTGGACGACAAGCGTAAAGATGTGAAAGTTATATATATATATATCTGTATTGTTACACTGGACGACAAGCGTAAAGATGTGAAAGTTATATATATATATATCTGTATTGTTACATTAGGACGACAAGCGTAAAGATGTGAAAGTTATATATATATATATATCTGTATTGTTACACTGGATGACAAGCGTAAAGATGTGAAAGTTATATATATATATATATATATCTGTATTGTTACACTGGACGACAAGCGTAAAGATGTGAAAGTTATATAT
>NW_013878186.1:0-298 GCF_000517525.1 Limulus polyphemus
TGTGACACCATATAGTCAAAAGCTAAACAGTACTAAAGGAAGGTATACATACATGTGACACCATATAGTCAAAAGTTAAACAGTACTAAAGGAAGGTATACATGTGACACTATATAGTCAAAAGTTAAACAGTACTAAAGGAAGGTATACATGTGACACAATATAGTCAAAAGTTAAACAGTACTAAGGAAAGGTATACATGTGACACTATATAGTCAAAAGTTAAACAGTGCTAAGGAAAGGTATACATGTGACACCATATAGTCAAAAGTTAAACAGTACTAAGGAAAGGTATACA
>NW_013878187.1:0-300 GCF_000517525.1 Limulus polyphemus
ATATATTGTCTTGAACTGGCTATATCCAGCCACAAGAATCTGTTTTTAAAAATAATCCAACTTGAATCAGTTGATGTTATGAACTAGGTTGAATATATATATATATATTGTCTTGAACCGGCTATACTCAGCCACAAGAATCTGTTTTTAAAAATAATCCAACTTGAATCAGTTGATGTTATGAACTAGATTAAATATATATATGTGTTGTCTTGAACTGGCTATATCTAGCCACAAGAATCTGTTTTTAAAAATAATCCAACTTGAATCAGTTGATGTTATGAACTAGGATAAATATAT
>NW_013878188.1:0-298 GCF_000517525.1 Limulus polyphemus
AGATACCGGTATTTTTCGATTCCTGGCCCTGCCACTCAAAATTACTAATTCACCTATAGTTAATGGTGAGATCAAGTGTAAATTAATTAATTCAAAATCATTTTTGTACATTTTACCTTCAATTGAAAGTATTGTGAAGAGTGTCAATTGGATTAATTTTAACCTTTAAAAAACTGTGTTCTTTGCAAGATTGCAGTCATTTTCCCTCAGAATTACAAGCAAATCATCAATCCCCAAAGCGAAACAGAATATCATAAAAAACCTATCTAAAATTCAAAGACTATGATGTATTTTTGTT
>NW_013878189.1:0-297 GCF_000517525.1 Limulus polyphemus
ACACGTTTTCAAAGTCAACAAAATCTAGTCGAAAACTGACTAAAACGACCCATATCAATGTCAACAAAATCTAGTGGAAAAAAAACTAACAGACCTTTATAACAGTCGACAAAATATAGTTTAAGAAGGATTAAAAATACCATTATAAAAGTCATAAAAATATAGTGTAAGAAAGACTAAAAATACCGCTATCAAAGTCTAAAATATCTAGTCTGAGAAGCCCTAAAAAGACAGTTATGAAAGTTGACAAAATCGAGTGGACGAAAACTAAAAACACGTTTTCAAAGTCAAAAAAAT
>NW_013878190.1:0-298 GCF_000517525.1 Limulus polyphemus
AAAGGCACTGTGGGAAGCATATAGAGCACAATTTGAGCTCCTGGCAGAAATGAACGGATGGACATATGAGCAGAAATCAGTGTACTTGGCAACGAGCCTAAAGGGACAACCACTGGAAATACTTGGACAGTTGTCAGCAGAAGACAGACACAACTGTAGAGTACTGGCAACTGCTCTAGAACTAAGGTATGGAACCCAAAATCAGTCCAAAGTCTACAGGGCTAGGCTTAGGACGAGAGTCCCTACTAAAGAGGAGAACCTGCAAGAGCTGGCACAGGACTTGGAAAGTATGGCACAC
>NW_013878191.1:0-298 GCF_000517525.1 Limulus polyphemus
AAATGACATTTGGGAACAACAAAGGCCAAGTTTCGGTAACTGTTAAAAGAGAGGTTGAACTAATTAGGTCTCATCAAGCTGAAGTCAAAGTGACTGAAGAAGTTGATGAAGATAAAGTGGAACCAGGTATAGATATTAAATTAGAGTAGGAGAAAGACCAAGATTTAAAGCCAATAATTGATTTTCTAAAAGCAAGTGTTTTGCGCCCTGCTTGGGAGATGGTATCTAGTCTCAGCCCTGTGACAAAGAACTATTGGGCACAATGGGACCAGTTGAAGCTAGAAGATAGTATTCTTCT
>NW_013878192.1:0-296 GCF_000517525.1 Limulus polyphemus
AGTAGATATTAACGACATTTAAACAAGTAGTGACATACCAGTGTGAAAGAAAAACATTCAACAACAGTAGATATTAACGACATTTAAACAAGTAGTAACATACAATGTCAAAGTCCAAAATTAAACAACAGTATATATTAACGACATTTAAACAGGTAGTAACATACCAGTATCAAACGCCAACATTAAACAACAGTAGATATTAACGACATTCAAACAGGTAGTAACATACCAATGTCAAAGATCAACATTAAACAACAGTAGATATTAACGACATTTAAACAAGTAGTAACATA
>NW_013878193.1:0-298 GCF_000517525.1 Limulus polyphemus
TTTATTTTATTTATTTGTTTATTTGTTTTGAATTTCGCGCAAAGCTACACGAGGGCTATCTGCGCTAGCCGTCCCTAATTTAGCAGTGTAAGACTAGAGGGAAGGCAGCTAGTCACCACCCACCGCCAACTCTTGGGCTACTCTTTTACCACCGAATAGTGGGATTGACCGTCACATTATAACGCCCCCACGGCTGAATTGGCGAGCATGTTTAGCGGGACGGGGATTCGAACCCGCGACCCTCAGATTGCGAGTCGAGCGCCCTAACCACTTGGCCATGCCGGGCCTATAGCCCTTG
>NW_013878194.1:0-298 GCF_000517525.1 Limulus polyphemus
CCGCCGGACACTTGACCGCCGAACACATAACCGTTGAGCACATAACCGCCGGACACTTAACCACCGGACACCTAACCGCCGGATACTTAACCACCAAACACATAACCGCCGGACACTTAACTACCGACATAATCGCCGGACACATAACCACCGATATAATCGCCGGACCCTTAACCACCGGACACATAACTACCGACATAATTGCCGGACACATAACTACCGACATAATTGCCGGACACATAACCACCGATATAACCGCCGGACACTTAACCACCGGACACTTAACACGTTTAGAGCT
>NW_013878195.1:0-298 GCF_000517525.1 Limulus polyphemus
TCATTAAAACAAATCAAATGTAATAGTGTTTATAGAAGTTTTAATTTTTTATTAAATGATACAAAACGAGTATATTATATATAAAAGCTGAAAAATAATATGTGATCAATATGCCTAGATTTTTCAGGGGGCCGGGGGACCCCTTGCCCCCCCCCCCCAACTACGCCTCTGTCTGTAGTGTACACGTTATGCGATTAACCACCTAACATGAAAAATTGAAAATTCGTACAAAACAACCCGACTATAACTTTACTTAGTCGATTATAAAAGTATATTAACAAGTACCGTATTTTTCGGT
>NW_013878196.1:0-295 GCF_000517525.1 Limulus polyphemus
GAAGGATTAAAAAGACCATTCTAAAAGTTATTAAAATATAGTGTAAGAAAGACTAAAAATACCGCTATCAAAGTAGAAAAAATCTAGTCCATGAAGACCTAAAAAGACAATTATGAAAGTCGACAAAATCTAGTAGAAGAAAAATAAAAAACCCGTTTTCAAAGTCAACAAAATCTAGTGGAAAACAGACTAAAAGGACCCTTATCAATGTCAACAGATTCTAGTGAAAGGAGTAAAAAAGACCTTTATAACAGTCGACAAAATATAGTGGAAGAAGGACTAAAAGATCTTTATT
>NW_013878197.1:0-298 GCF_000517525.1 Limulus polyphemus
TTTGTTTGTTTGTTTTGAATTTCGCGCAAAGCTACACGAGGGCTATCTGCGCTAGCCGTCCCTAATTTAGCAGTGTAAGACTAGAGGGAAGGCAGCTAGTCATCACCACCAACCGCTAACTCTTGGGCTACTCTTTTCCCAACGAATAGTGGGATTGACCGTCACATTATAACGCCCCCACGGCTGAAAGGGCGAGCACGTTTGTTGTGACGGGGATTCGAACCCACGACCCTCGGATTGCGAGTCGAGTGCCTTAACCACCTGGCCATGCCGGGCCCTCTCTGAAAGTACCAAACAC
>NW_013878198.1:0-298 GCF_000517525.1 Limulus polyphemus
TTAGTGTTTATAAACTGTGACATCCATAGTTTGAACTTAGCATGTCTTCATGCTGCAAGTCAGGAAACAACATAATTGAAGCTATTTATAATTTCTTTGCTCATTGGGGCGATGGAACGAACTGCAGCAGGAGCTTAAATCTCTGTCAAGTGTGAATCAGAAACAGGTGGAGTGCAAGAGAAAAGGCAGTAAAAGTTGTAGATGAAAAACTGGATGAAGTGCTAGGACTGTTAGAGCAATTAAGTGAGAATGGCAACTCGTCTGAAACGAGATGTGGTGCTCGTAATATTCTGCAACA
>NW_013878199.1:0-298 GCF_000517525.1 Limulus polyphemus
GTTCGATACCAGAACTCATTAGTTGGTCTGGACAACGAGAGAGAGAAGATTCTCTGAAGCTCCATTTACATAAACAGCATAATACTCCAAATGTGTCTGTTTAAACGCCGAAAAGTGACGAAGCATTGGAAACGAATAGGCTAAATGTTGTATTCCTAAGATCTAGCTAAATCTAGTCTTCCTATGGTCCAATAGGCTAAATGTTGTCTTCCTATGGTCCAATGAGCTAAATGTTGTCTTCCTATGGTCCAATAAGCTAAATGTTGTCTTCCTATGGTCCAATAGGTTAACTGATGTC
>NW_013878200.1:0-299 GCF_000517525.1 Limulus polyphemus
CTTCGATATTACTGTTTTTATTTATCTTTATTATATTGTAAATAAAGAACAGCTTTAAAAATAAGGTTATTCAAACAAAATATCAGCATCTAATAGTCCATGACGTCTTATTATACATTAAAATCTACCTTTGGGATTGTTTTTACTCATAATTAGCGAAAGTTCATTTTTTTTAGCATTTCACGGGACATAATACGTTTCGTAAATGCTATAATGTCTCACTTTTGAGTTTTCTGACGACATAAGCACTAGCCGACATTTTTTCTATTAATTTTGCGTCAAAAAAAACACTTTATTAC
>NW_013878201.1:0-298 GCF_000517525.1 Limulus polyphemus
AAAGTTTTATTCGGAAAGAATAAACCAGTTTTATTAAGTAAGGACTTGTGTCGCTAAAGTTTCGTCGGAACGAAGTTACGGAAAGTTAATTAACAAACGGAGACGTAACAGTATGTTTAGTAAAACAAATGTCTTTGAAGTCTTTTATATAAACGTTTCAACTGCCGATTATCCGATATATTTAATTCTAGGAAACGTCTGTAGTGCAAGTTATGAAATAATTCTACGCATCTAGTTGATGCAATATTAAAAATGATGGGGCAAGTACTACCACCCCACCTCATAGTACACCTCACAT
>NW_013878202.1:0-552 GCF_000517525.1 Limulus polyphemus
ACATTACATGGAATTCTATAATCCAATGATGCAACATGTAACATTACATGGAATTATATAATCCAATGATACAATATGTAACATTACATGGAATTTTATAATCCAATGATACAACATGTAACATTACATGGAATTATATAATCCAATGATACAACATGTAACATTACATGGGATTCTGTGATCCACTGATACAATATGTAACATTACATGCTTTTATATAATCCAATGATACAACATGTAACATTACATGAAATTCTATAATCCAATGATACAATATGTAACATTACATGGAATTCTATAATCCAATGATACAATATGTAACATTACATGGAATTCTATAATCCAATGATACAACATGTAACATTACATGGAATTCTATAATCCAATGATGCAACATGTAACATTACATGGAATTCTATAATCCAATGATACAACATGTAACATTACATGGAATTATATAATCCAATGATACAACATGTAACATTACATGGAATTCTATAATCCAATGATACATCATGTAACATTACATGGAATTCTATAATCCAATGATGC
>NW_013878203.1:0-298 GCF_000517525.1 Limulus polyphemus
TTGGTAACTTGTGCCACAACTGTAAGTGAATCACACACAGAATACTAGTACGATAGTAATACAGAGAAGATAGTTCGACTTGTCAACTGAAATTCTAAAGTAACTGAATAGGCCTAAGTGTACTTTTGACAAGAATAAAACTATATATAAGTAGTGTTTATGATATGTCTGTAATCTCTGTAGAGTGAAGACTTTGTTGTACATACGTTTAACTTGTTCCGAACATGTATATATATATATATATATATTGTTACGTCTCTAGTCGTTAGTTAATTTTCCGTAAAAAATTCTTTCCGAA
>NW_013878204.1:0-297 GCF_000517525.1 Limulus polyphemus
CCTTCCAGCTTTCCTGTCACGTAAACATTATGTGTGCTTGGCATTTTACACTTAGCTGTTGAGACTTTCACAATGGGGGTTGGTGGGCATCCCTCAGCACCAACCACTACTGGTTTCCCAAAGCTGACTTATTGGTAGTATTCTTCTTACACTGGTTCCTCATATGCCCTTGCTCTCCACAGTTCCAACAACCTTTCTGGGTAGCAGCCTTTCCTGCTGTGGCATCTTCCCTATGTAGAAGTTTCCGGCATTGAGCTTTCTTGTGCCCAGGTTTGTTACAGTATCAGCAAAGTCCCT
>NW_013878205.1:0-931 GCF_000517525.1 Limulus polyphemus
AATATATACACACACACACACAACAAACATGTTAGTTTTTTGTTTGTTTTTTCTATTCCTGTAAACTCCCAGTGGAGCATAGGGACGTAACAACACCTCCCAACGGAAATTGTCGTTGCAGCTTCTTGTAGCAGGTTGGTTTTTACGGGGTGGAGTTGCTAGCCCCGCGCCCAACCCTCCTCCCTTCTCATACTGGACTTGGGACCAGGCAAAGGCGGAGGTTGGCATGTTTGGTGTGACGGGGATTCGAACCCGCGACCCTCAGATTACGAGTCGAGCGCCCTAACCACCTGGCCATGCTGGTCCATCACTAAGATATGGACTGGGGCTGAACATTAGCTAATTAGGCTACTGTAACTACACGCATGTCAGTTACTTGTACTCCTACGGTCAAATACTTGTATTTAAAAGTAAACAACATTTGAGAAAATCATACATGGAACATTGTTTAGTTAGTGATCACAGTAACTTGAAATACATTTAAAATTGCAAAACCTTTAACAGTGTGTAGGATAAACTTGTGGCTAAAGGGCCAGTTATAAGTATATGTATGTGTTTATACTATACGGCGATTCGGGAATTTGAACAATCCAGTTATAAGTACATGTATGTGTTTATACTATACGGCGATTCGGGAATTTGAACAATCCAGTTATAAGTACATGTATGTGTTTATACTATACGGCGATTCGGGAATTTGAACAATCCAGTTATAAGTACATGTATGTGTTTATACTATACGGCGATTCGGGAATTTGAACAATTAATCAGATTTATATTGCTAGTTCCTACGTACTTCAAGAACAGGCCAATTGGATTTCGTGTTCAGTAGTGTACTGATTAAAAAAAAGCCTTCTGTGATAAGGTAGGATTTTTGTAAAGAAAAAATCGCTTTGCGTGTGTTACTACATGCATGCTGTTAGCTGAAATC
>NW_013878206.1:0-297 GCF_000517525.1 Limulus polyphemus
GCTACAGAGTAGGCTGTCTAACAGTTCTTGTTTATATAACGTAAAGCTACACAATAGGCTGTCTAACAGTTCTCTGTTTATTTATATAACGTAAAGTTACACAATAGGCTGTCTAACAGTTCTTTGTTTATTTATATAACGTAAAGCTACACAATAGGCTGTCTAGCAGTTCTCTGTTTATTTATATAACGTAAAGCTACACAATAGGCTGGATAACAATTCTTTGTTTATTTATATAACGAAAAGCTACACAATAGGCTGTCTAACAGCTCTTTGTTTATTTATATAACGTAAAAA
>NW_013878207.1:0-297 GCF_000517525.1 Limulus polyphemus
GGATGTAGGTATTAACAGCGGATGTGGGTATTAACAGCAGAAATAGGTATTAACAGCGGATATAGGTATCAACAGCAGATATAAGCATTAACAGCTGATGTAGGTATTAACAGCGGATATTGGTATTAACAGCGGATAAGTATTAACAGCCGATATAGGCATTAACAGCAGATATAGGTATTAGCAGCGGATATAGGTATTAACAGTGGATATGGGTATAAACAGCAGATATAGGTATTAACAGCGGATATAAGTATCAACAGCAGATATAGGCATTAACAGCAGATATAGGCATTA
>NW_013878208.1:0-297 GCF_000517525.1 Limulus polyphemus
GAGGATGAGTATTGTGATGTGTTAGACACATTTAGAATATAAGTATTGTGGTGTTAGCCACATTTAGAGGATGAGCATTGTGGTAGGTTAAATACATTTAGAGGATGAGTATTGTGGTGTGTTAGACACGTGTACTGGGTGAGTATTGTGGTGTGTTAGACACGTTTAGAGGATGAGTATTGTGGTGTGTTAGACACGTGTATAGGATGAGTATTGTGGTGTGTTAGACACGTGTTGAGGGTGAGTATTGTGGTGTGTTAGACACATTTAGAAGATGAGTATCGTGGTGTGTTAGAC
>NW_013878209.1:0-297 GCF_000517525.1 Limulus polyphemus
AGGAACCTGTAATATTGCTTACTTACAGTACACAGAGGAACCTATAATATGGCTTACTTACAGTACACAGAGAAACCTGTAATATTGCTTATTGACAGTACACAGGGGAACCTGTAATATGGCTTACTTACAGTACACAGAGGAACTTATAATATGGCTTACTTACAGTACACAGGGGAACCTATAATATGGCTTACTTACAGTACACAGGGGAACCTGTAATCTTGCTTACTTACAGTACACAGAGGAACCTATAATATGGCTTACTTACAGTACACAGAGGAACCTGTAATATTG
>NW_013878210.1:0-297 GCF_000517525.1 Limulus polyphemus
AGAAAGCCAGAAAAATTGTGATAGGTAGGGGAAATTGTCTACTTTTTGCATGTAATTATTCTATGTTCTTTGGTGCATAATTTAATTAAATAAAAATTATTTAGTGCATTACTACCATTAATATAAAAGAAAAAGTAGGGTGAAATATCATCGACAGCAAGAAAAAAGAAGACACGGGTGAGTTCATTATTTTTTCTTTTTCATGTTTATTCTTTATTTATTATTATAAAAGTAACTAAAATGTAAAAATAAGAATCTCTTTAGATTAGTAAAATAAATAATAATATAATAAAAATG
>NW_013878211.1:0-298 GCF_000517525.1 Limulus polyphemus
GAATCACTGTGAATTATAGCGTGTGTTTATAAAAGTAGTTACGTTAAAGTAACTGTGGAAATTCTGTGTAATACAAAGTTGTATCGAGAAGGAATAAACTAGTTTTAATTAAGAAAGGACTTGTATCACTGAAGTTCCTCGGAAAGAATTCATACCGGAAATTATCAAACAAGCAGATACTAACAAATTGGTGTCAGGGAGTGGAATAAAATAAAATAAAAAGATGAAGAAGATGGAAACGAGAAGTGGCAAATCATACTTCAGCTTAGCAGATTTGATGGCAGCAATACAAGAACAG
>NW_013878212.1:0-298 GCF_000517525.1 Limulus polyphemus
GGGGTGGGGTGCATGCCCCTAGACCCTCCTAACAATAGCATGTTTTGCATGCTGAGTATGCTTCTCACACTTTTACTAGTCATCTCATACTTGTAGATATTAAGCTTAACTTGAGAGCATTGCGGTTACTCAACTTGCCCCCCCTCCCCTCAAGTGTTTATTCCTGAATACGCCTGTGGAAACATGGAAATATGACAGAATATCATAACAGAAAATATTGAATTTTACAATAACATTTGCTGGTCTCCGTATGCACAGGATAATATAAATTAGAAAATAAATGTTATTTGTACACATT
>NW_013878213.1:0-298 GCF_000517525.1 Limulus polyphemus
GACATAAGATTTAACGATACTGTGTACTGTCAATAAGAAGACATAAGATTTAACGATACGTGTGTACTGTCAATAATAAGACACAATATTCAACGATAATGTGTACTGTCAGTAAGAAAACACAAGATTTAACGATACTGTGTACTGTCAATAAGAAGACACAATATTCAACGATAATGTGTACTGTCAGTAAGAAGACACAATATTCAACGATAATGTGTACTGTCAGTAATAAACACAAGATTTAACAATAATGTGTCCTGTCAATAAGAAGACACAAGATTTTACGATACTGTGT
>NW_013878214.1:0-298 GCF_000517525.1 Limulus polyphemus
GATTTAACGATACTGTGTACTGTCAATAAGAAGGCACAAGATTTAACGATACTGTGTACTATCAATAAGAAGACACCAGATTTAAATATACTGTGTACTGTCAATAAGAACACACAAGATTTAACGATAATGTGTACTGTCAGTAAGAAAACAGAAGATTTAACGATACTGTGCACTGTCAATAAGAAGACACAAGATTTAACGATACTGTGTACTGTACAATAAGAGAACACAAGATTTAACGATACTGTGTATTGTCAATAAGAAGACACTAAGATTTTAAAGATACTGTGTACTG
>NW_013878215.1:0-297 GCF_000517525.1 Limulus polyphemus
GTTTTCTAATTGACAGTACACAGTATTGTTAAATCTTGTGTATTCTTATTGACAGTACACAGTATTGTTAAATCTTGTGTCTTCTTATTGATTGTACACAGTATCGTTAAATTTCGTGTCTTCTTATTGATAGTACGCAGTATTGTTAAATCTTGTGTCTTCTTATTGATATTACAAAGTATTGTTAAATCTTATGTTTTATTATTGACAGTACACAGTATTGTTAAATCTTGTGTTTTCTTATTGACAGTATACAGTATTGTTAAATCTTGTGTCTTCTTATTGAAAGTACACAGT
>NW_013878216.1:0-298 GCF_000517525.1 Limulus polyphemus
ATTGTTTGGTGTTGGCCAGTCATGCACTGCTTTCACCTTATCAGGATCCGTTTGTACACCATTCTCACTAACAATGTGGCCTAAGTAAAGCACATCTTTCTGGAACAAATGACATTTCTTGGGATAGAAATTGAGGTTTGCTGCTTTCATACCCTTCAATACTTCCTCCAGCTGGGACATTTCCTCGTCAAAAGTTGTTGCAAATACGATGACATCGTCCAGGTACACTAGGGCTATCCTCCATTGTAGGCCTTCCAATACTCGTTCCATCAGCCTCTCAAATGTTGCTGGAGCATTA
>NW_013878217.1:0-298 GCF_000517525.1 Limulus polyphemus
GTGTATTAAATTTGAATTAAAATTACAATTTGATTCCAATCTTATTGAGATACATTCATAAAATAGTAGTTCAATAAAATTTTGAATGCGAGTCAACAAAAGCAATGACATGGCCTTTGACCCATGACCCTTGTTGGTAGCTTGATGAACTGTTACCTACAAGCTTATATTAGTGGCATAATGGAGTGTTGGAACTGTTATTTAATTTACAGACTCCCAGTATTGATGATGAAGTTGACTTTCATTTTATGGCTTTAGTTGAAGTAGATGGGAACCTCTACGAACTTGGTATGATAAC
>NW_013878218.1:0-298 GCF_000517525.1 Limulus polyphemus
TGTTACAATGAAAGGGTTGCTGTGTTGTAGTTTTAGTTCAAATATTGTTAATGTATTGTTGGCGTGTTACAATGAATGTGTTGCTGTGTTGTAGCTTTAGTTCAAAATATTGTCAATGTGTTGTTGGCGTGTTACAATGAATGTGTTGCTGTGTTGTAGCTTTAGTTCAAAATATTGTTAATGTATTGTTGGTGTGTTACAATGAAAGTGTTGTAGTTTTAGTTCAAAATATTGTCAATGTGTTGTTGGTGTGTTACAGTGAATGTGTTGCTGTGTTGTAGCTTTAGTTCAAAATATT
>NW_013878219.1:0-298 GCF_000517525.1 Limulus polyphemus
AATTTGATTTAATCATACCCCAAACACAGAGTATCACGAGATATTTTGGGTATGTCCATTTGGAGCTTGTAATAAAATTAGTTTTGTTAAGCATGTTATCTTCTTTACGCACATATCTAGTGTACATACTCATATTATGTCATTTTCTTATATCGTTATACACAACAGCCAAGACAATTGTTGTTATCAATAACTGAAAAAGTAAGAATAAATTGCATTATTTAATAAAAATCATTGAACATGAAATTGCGTGCACTCCTTTACGTGTTCTCCTTTAATTCGGTTTTGCTTCAGAGGG
>NW_013878220.1:0-297 GCF_000517525.1 Limulus polyphemus
GCGACGCGCCGATAAGATAGTATATATTATTGATTTGGTATAGTTGGTATACTATAAACCTCGGAAGCTATAACTGTGATTAACGCTTAGTAATCTGGAACTTCAGATATTTGACCAGGAACGTTTATACATTTCGAACATTACAAACCATTTAACTTCAATTGATTCATATCGGACATTAGTACTTTTACGAAGCATTATATAACTTCAGCGGTAAAAAGCTCGATCCGTAATCAACGTGTGATCAGTGAGGACCACAGAGCTAGCTAGCTCACTGTTAAGTGAATTGTATCTACA
>NW_013878221.1:0-298 GCF_000517525.1 Limulus polyphemus
ATGCATGAGTTGAAATAAATGTAATTATAGCAATGCTGACCTCAAATGCATAAGTATAGACAAATATAATTATACCATTGTTGACCTGAAATACGTGAGTAGAGAAAATATAATTATAGCATGACTTGAAATGCATAAATAGAGACAAATATAATTATAGCATGACCTGAAATGCATAAGTAGAGACAAATATAATTATAGCATGACCTGAAATGCATAAATAGAGACAAATATAATTATAGCATGACCTGAAATGCATAAGTAGAGACAAATATAATTATAGCATGACCTGAAATGC
>NW_013878222.1:0-298 GCF_000517525.1 Limulus polyphemus
GTTACTGCCTACACACAGTCGTTAATAGATGGAAGACTAACAACAGTAGGATCTAGTTCAGAGAGAGTGGTGAAGGAGAATCAGTTAGCATGGTCCAACTTCCACCATGGCACTCAGGTCAGGTGGCATCAACCATGGCCAATCACCCTTGAAATGATTGGAAATGATCCAAGAAATATGAAAAAAGTGAATGGGAACAGAAATCACGGTAACGTATTATATTGTAAAGACAAGATGAATCACGGTAACGTATTATATTGTAAAGACAAGATGAATCACGGTAACGTATTATATTGTA
>NW_013878223.1:0-270 GCF_000517525.1 Limulus polyphemus
ATAAAACCATTACAAACGCTTATAGGTTGGTGTATGACTTAGTTACATATCATTACCCTATTATAAAACATTACAGTTGGCTATAGGTTGGTGTATGACTTAGTTGCATATCATTACCCTATTATAAAACCATTACAGTTGCCTCTAGGTTGGTGTATGACTTAGTCCTATTATAAAACCATTACAGTTGGCTCTAGGTTGGTGTATGACTTAGTAACACATCATTACCCTATTATAAAACCATTACAGTTGCCTCTAGGTTGGTGTATG
>NW_013878224.1:0-298 GCF_000517525.1 Limulus polyphemus
ACCTTGGCTGCGGACTAAAGTCAACAGTGGGTCATAGAACCATACTAGCTATTGCGTCCTTTTTAATCCAATCGTTCTTATACAAACACATGTAGATATGTTGTAAATATATGACTTAATGAACACACTGGCTGCAGACTAATGTCAACAGTGGGTCATAGAACGATATTTGTTATTGGATCTATTTAATTCACTCGGACTTGAGGAAACGAATGAAGATATGTTGTAAATAGATGAGTTAATAAACACATTGTCTGACAGAATAAAGTCAACAGTGGGTCATAGAACGATACTAAGT
>NW_013878225.1:0-298 GCF_000517525.1 Limulus polyphemus
CATTATAATACACAGTTAAATATAGTAACCACGTGTCTTACATTATAATACACAGTTAAATATAGTAACCACGTGTCTTACATTATAATACACAGTTAAATATAGCAACCACGTGTCTTACATTATAATACAGTTAAATATAGTAACCACGTGTCTTACATTATAATACAGTTAAATATAGCAACCACGTGTCTTACATTATAATACAGTTAAATATAGTAACCACGTGTCTTACATTATAATACACAGTTAAATATAGTAACCACGTGTCTTACATTATAATACAGTTAAATATAGC
>NW_013878226.1:0-298 GCF_000517525.1 Limulus polyphemus
GTGTACTGTCAATAAGAAGACACAAGATTTAAAGATACTGTGTACTTTCAATAAGTTAACAGAAGATTTAACGATACTGTGTACTTTCAATAAGAAGACACAAGATTTAACGATACTGTGTACTGTCAATAAGAAGACACAAGATTTAACGATACTGTGTACTGTCAATAACAAGACACAATATTCATCGATACCGTGTACTGTCAATAAGAAAACGTAAGATTTAACAATAATGTGTCCTGTCAATAAGAAGACACAAGATTTAACGATACTGTGTACTGTCAATAAGAAGACACAA
>NW_013878227.1:0-298 GCF_000517525.1 Limulus polyphemus
AAAGGACAAACTCGTCCAACGTTTACTTCGTCTAGATGGTCAAAAGGACAAATTCGTCCATCATTTATTTCATCTAGATGGTTAAAATGACAAAATCGTCCATCGTTTACTTCGTCTAGATGGCCAAAAGGACAAATTCGTCCATCGTTTACTTCGTCTAGATGGTCAAAAGGACAAATTCGTCCATCATTTATTTCATCTAGATGGTTAAAATGACAAAATCGTCCATCGTTTACTTCGTCTAGATGGCCAAAAGGCAAATTCGTCCATCGTTTACTTCATCTAGATGGCCAAAATG
>NW_013878228.1:0-298 GCF_000517525.1 Limulus polyphemus
AATATAACAGTACTGTCTGTTATCTATATAAATATAATAGTGATGTATGTTATCTATATAAATATAATAGCATCGTATGTTGTCTATATAAATATAATAGTACTGTCTGTTGTATGTTATATATATAAGTATAATAGTACTGTATGTTATCTATATAAATATAATAGTACCGTATGTTATCTATATAAATATAATAGTGATGTATGTTATCTATATAAATATAATAGCATCGTATGTTGTCTATATAAATATAATAGTACTGTCTGTTGTATGTTATATATATAAATATAATAGTACT
>NW_013878229.1:0-297 GCF_000517525.1 Limulus polyphemus
GTCTTACTGCTGTAGACTTTCAGGCCTATCTCCTTCACTGATAACTTTCTAATTTATTTTAGATGCCAACATTTCGACGTGCGAAGAGACTGACGTCATCTATTTAGTTTGTTTAGTAATTTCGTATTTGTTCAACCTATATATAAAAAATATGTGTGTAATTGACGGCTACGTTGTTACAGAGAGAAGGAATAAGTCGAGAGATGCGAAGGAAGAAAGTAATGTGCTGCCAGTAAGAAACAAAACCTGTTTTTAAATCTTTTGTGTTATTGATTATAATGACAAACAGCAGTTGGG
>NW_013878230.1:0-298 GCF_000517525.1 Limulus polyphemus
AATATATAGGAATGTTTAAGGTAACACTAGTAACCATGACAGATGCAGTTAACAATATATAGGAACGTTTAAGGTAACACTAGTATCCATGACAGATTCAGTTAACAATATATAGAAATGTTTAAGGTAACACTAATAACCATGACAGATTCAGTTAACAACTATATATAGGAATGTTTAAGGTAACACTAGTAACCATGACAGATTCATTTAACAATATATAGGAGTGTTTAAGGTAACACTAATAACCATGACAGATTCAGTTAACAATATATAGGAATGTTTAAGGTAACACTAG
>NW_013878231.1:0-299 GCF_000517525.1 Limulus polyphemus
CATGAGAGTGGTTCTGGTGTGATCGCTACTGCATGATAGTGGTTCTGGAGTGATCATTACTGCATGACAGTGGTTCTGGTGTGATCAGTACTGCATGACAGTGGTTCTGGAGTGATCGCTCCTGCATGAGAGTGGTTCTGGAGTGATCACTACTGCATGACAGTGGTTATGGTGTGATCGCTACTGCATGACAGTGGTTCTGATGTGATCAGTACTGCATGACAGTGGTTTTGGAGTGATCACTACTGCATGACAGTGGTTCTGGTGTGATCAGTTCTGCACGACAGTGGTTCTGGAGT
>NW_013878232.1:0-298 GCF_000517525.1 Limulus polyphemus
AAATACAGCTTTCAATATACGCTTCTAACTTCAAAAGTACAGCGTTTAATATACACTTCAAACTCTAGAAATACAGCGTTTAATATACACTTCAAACTCCAGAAATACAGCTTTCAATATACGCTTCTAACTCCAGAAATACAGCTTTCAATATACGCTTCTAACTCCAGAAATACATCTTTCAATATACACTTCAAACTCTAGAAATACAGCTTTCAATATACACTTCAAACTCTAGAAATACAGCGTTTAATATACACTTCAAACTCCAGAAATACAGCTTTCTATATACGCTTCT
>NW_013878233.1:0-298 GCF_000517525.1 Limulus polyphemus
CGTTTACTCATGTTAATCACCTGAAGTACCCCAATGTAGTACATAATCAAGATAACCTACACAGCTGACGTACGTGGAAAACATAGGAAAACACACATGGGAAAAACGTTTACCCATGTTAATCACCTAAAGTACCCCAATGCAGTACATAATAAAGATAACCTACACAGTTGACGTATGTGGAAAACATAGGGAAACACACATGGGAAAATCGTTTACCCAAGTTAATCACCTAAAGTACCCCAATGCAGTACATAATCAAGATAACCTAAACAGCTGACGTACGTGGAAAACATAG
>NW_013878234.1:0-298 GCF_000517525.1 Limulus polyphemus
TGCTAAAACCATGACCTATTCGTAACACCATATAACTGTGAACATTATTTACCACATGGTTAAACTGCTAAAACCATGACCTCTTTGTAACACCATATAACTGTGTACAGAATGTACCACATGGTTAAACTGCTAAAACCATGACCTCTTTGTAACACCATATAACTGTGTACAGAGTGTACCACATGGTTAAACTGCTAAAACTATGACCTCTTTGTAACACCATATAACTGTGTACAGAGTGTACCACATGGTTAAACTGCTAAAACCATGACCTATTCGTAACACCATATAACTG
>NW_013878235.1:0-298 GCF_000517525.1 Limulus polyphemus
CTCATAGCCAACTTTACAGCTGCTTGGAAAGGCAAGTTGAATCTTTCTGAGCCAGAGTGTCTTATAGCCAACTTTACAGCTGCTTGGAAAGGCAAGTTGAATCTTTCTGAGCCAGAGTGTCTCATAGCCAACTTTACAGCTGCTTGGAAAGGCAAGTTGAATCTTTCCGAGCCAGACTGTCTTATGGCCAACATTACAGCTGCTTGGAAAGGCAAGTTGAATCTTTCTGAGCCAGAGTGTCTCATAGCCAACTTTACAGCTGCTTGGAAAGGCAAGTTGAATCTTTCCGAGCCAGACT
>NW_013878236.1:0-298 GCF_000517525.1 Limulus polyphemus
GTCCCTAATTAATAATGTTAAATACATTAGTTTAACCACATGAACGTCCCTAATTAATAATGTTAAATACATTAGTTTCACCACATGAACATCCCTAATTAATAATGTTAAATACATAAGTTTAACCAGATGAACATCCCTAATTAATAATGTTAAATACATTAGTTTCACCACATGAACGTCCCTAATTAATAATGTTATATACATTAGTTTCACCACATGAACGTCTCTAATTAACAATGTTAAATACATTAGTTTCACCACATGAACGTCTCTAATTAACAATGTTAAATACATT
>NW_013878237.1:0-298 GCF_000517525.1 Limulus polyphemus
TAATGCTGAAACCTCACATATACTGGTTATCTGTCATTGGTTAATGCTGAGCCCTTACAGATAATGGTTATCTGTCATTGGTTAATGCTGAAACCTCGCATATAATGGTTATCTGTCATTGGTTAATGCTGAAACCTCACATATAATGGTTATCTGTCATTGGTTAATGCTGAGCCCTCACATATAATGGTTATCTGTCATTGGTTAATGCTGAGCCCTCACAGATAATGGTCATCTGTCATTGGTTAATGCTGAAACCTCACATATAATGGTTATCTGTCATTGGTTAATGCTGAAC
>NW_013878238.1:0-298 GCF_000517525.1 Limulus polyphemus
CGTACATCACGTATAATAGTTAAACGACTCGCCTAAACGTCACGTTAGTGTAGCCTATATAATGTGTAGAGTTTAGTATACTCTAATCCCTTATAGTGATGGCACACGACGAGAAACACATTCGGTATGTAATGCTGTTTGAATACGAGAAGGGAAACAACGCCTCTGTAGCCTCAAAGAATATCAGAGAAATTTGTGGAAATGTTTTGAATGTTCATAAGTGTCAACGATGGTTCAGCAAATTTCGTTCAGGTGAATTTTAGCCTTAAAAATTGTGATGGCAGGGGCCGACATGTTG
>NW_013878239.1:0-297 GCF_000517525.1 Limulus polyphemus
ATATACATGGTAAATAAAACTTCTGATTAAACATTCACATCGATATATATATGGTAAATAAAACCTTCTGATTAAACATTCACATCGATATATATATGGTAAATAAAACCTTCTGATTAAACATTCACATCGATATATATATGGTAAATAAAACCTTCTGATTAAATATTCACATCGATATATATATGGTAAATAAAAACTTCTGATTAAAAATTCACAACGATATATATATATATATATGGTAAATAAAACTTCTGTCTAAATACTTACAATGATATATATATACATATATATATG
>NW_013878240.1:0-295 GCF_000517525.1 Limulus polyphemus
GATTTAACGATACTGTGTACTGTCAATAAGAAGACACAAGATTTAACAATACTGTGTACTATCAATAAGAAGACACACGATTTAACAATACTGTGTACTATCAATAAAAGACACACGATTTAACGATACTGTGTACTGTCAATAAGAAGACACAAGAGTTAACGATACTGTGTACTGTCAATAAAAAGACACAAGATTTAACAATACTGTGTACTGCCAATAAGAAGACACACGATTTAACGATACTGTGTACTTTCAATAAGAATACACAAGATTTAACGATACTGTGTACTGT
>NW_013878241.1:0-295 GCF_000517525.1 Limulus polyphemus
GTCTTGCTGGAGAGCTAAATAATGACAAATGTTCACCTGTGTTCTGCTGTAGAGCTAAATCATGACAAATATTCACCTTTGTCTTGCTGGAGAGCTAAATAATGACAAATATTCACCTGTGTTCTGCTGTAGAGCTAAATCATGACAAATATTCACCTTTGTCTTGCTGGAGAGCTAAATAATGACAAATGTTCACCTGTGTTCTGCTGTAGAGCTAAATCATGACAAATATTCACCTGTGTCTTGCTGGAGAGCTAAATAATGACAAATGTTCACCTGTGTTCTGCTGTAGAGC
>NW_013878242.1:0-297 GCF_000517525.1 Limulus polyphemus
AAGAAGAAAAACTAAAAACCCGTTTTCAAAGTCAACAAAATCTAGTGGAAAACGGACTAAAAGGACCCTTATAAATGTCAACAAAATTTAGTTGAACGAGGACTAAAAGACAGTTATAACAGTCGATAAAATAAAGTGGAAGAAGGACTAAAAAGACCGTCATTAATGTTAACAAAATATTGCGGAGGAAGGACTAAAATACCGTTATCAATAACGACAAAATCTAGTTTAAGAAGGATTAAAATGCCATTATAAAAGTTATTAAAATATAGTGTAAGAAATTTTTAAAAGACCGTT
>NW_013878243.1:0-298 GCF_000517525.1 Limulus polyphemus
ACCTATGGAACTGTACAAAATTAGTTTTACACCTTCCAATGTACGTCTTTGTCATTTATAGTTAAGGTCCAGTAATAAGTTATGATTAAGATATTTAGAGATTATTAACAGGTCGAGACTATTCCCGAAAGATCGAACGGGTAGACGGTGAACCCATGGATACTTTTGTGGTTAGTAGCTGGGTGGATTTCACCCAGCCCATAATGGAAGGGTTAAATCATTTTACTATAAATCTATTTTAACTCCTTTCTTACAGTGACCCTTTTCTGTGAATGTCATAAGATTTTACTTAGTTACA
>NW_013878244.1:0-297 GCF_000517525.1 Limulus polyphemus
GACTTTTGTGGTCGTTTTATGTTACTCTTTTATTGGCGTTTCTGAAAGCGTATGTGTACTGCAGTGAAGCTTTTGGTTACTGATTGTTTTTCGATTTCTGGTTACCAGAGGGTCCTAAATTGATGATTCTTCACAAAATTTAGTATGTAGGTACACTTTAACGTTGTGTAGTAATATGCAGAGTTTTACCTTCCTACTGTTTGTTTTAAAGGAGTTATGGAACGTTTTGCGTTTTCTACCAGTACTTCTTTCCATTTGAATGGATCTTCTCGAAATTTTTTCAAGAACGTTCGTTGC
>NW_013878245.1:0-298 GCF_000517525.1 Limulus polyphemus
GTGCCTTGGACGTTGCCGCAAGAGGTCTTGGACGTTAATACAGCATGCCTTGGACATTACTGCAGGATTAAGTGTTTGGATCAAGACAAAAGCTGATTCGTTTATTTTGTATAGAAGAATGATTTGTTGGTGATCCACTTGAAGATGTGTTTAAAGTTCTCCGTGGAAGACAAAAGTGAAAATATAAACTCCTTTGATGTAAGCTTGTACTAGATTTTGTCTATAAACTTCGACAGTGAATTATTCTATCGTAATAATTTCTGTTTAAAATCATATATATATATATATATATATATAT
>NW_013878246.1:0-298 GCF_000517525.1 Limulus polyphemus
GTTTGTTGGTAAGTGTTTGTAACAGTTCTGGTTTGGTGGTAAGTGTTTGTAACAGTTCTGGTTTGGTGGTAAGTGTTTGTAACAGTTCTGGTTTGGTGGTAAGTGTTTGTAACAGTTCTGGTTTGGTGTTAAGTGTTTCTAACAGTTCTGGTTTGGTGGTAATTGTTTGTAACAGTTCTGGTTTGTTGGTAAGTGTTTGTAATAGTTCTGGTTTGTTGGTAAGTGTTTGTAACAGTTCTGGTTTGGTGGTAAGTGTTTGTAACAGTTCTAGTTTGGTGGTAAGTGTTTCTAACAGTTC
>NW_013878247.1:0-297 GCF_000517525.1 Limulus polyphemus
CTGAAGATTATAATTGTAGTCTACACACTTGACCTGAAGATTATAATTGTAGTCTACACACTTGACCTGAGGATTATAACTGTAGTCTACACAGTAGACCTCAAGATTATAACTGCAGTCTACACACTAGACCTGAAGATTATAATTGCAGTCTACACACTAGACCTCAAGATTATAACTGCAGTCTGCACACTAGACCTCAAAATTATAATTGCAGTCTACACACTAGACCTCAAAATTATAATTGTAGTCTACACACTTGACCTGAAGATTATAATTGCAGTCTACACATTAGAC
>NW_013878248.1:0-503 GCF_000517525.1 Limulus polyphemus
GCACAGAACAGTCATTAAATGTGTTCATTATGGTTTTATGTAGCACAGAATGGTCATTAAATGTGTTAATTATGGTTTTATGTAGCACAGAACGGTCATTAAATGTGTTAACTCTGGTTTTATGTAGCACAGTACGGTCATTAAATGTGTTAATTATGGTTTTATGTAGCACAGAACGGTCATTAAATGTGTTAATTATGGTTTTATGTAGCACAGAACGGTCATTAAATGTGTTAACGCTGGTTTTATGTAGCACAGAACGGTCATTAAATGTGTTAATTATGGTTTTATGTAGCACAGAACGGTCATTAAATGTGTTAATTATGGTTTTATGTAGCACAGAACAGTCATTAAATGTGTTAATTATGGTTTTATGTAGCACAGAACAGTCATTAAATGTGTTAATTATGGTTTTATGTAGCACAGAACAGTCATTAAATGTGTTAATTATGGTTTTATGTAGAACAGAACAGTTATTAAATGTGTTCATTATGGTTTTATGT
>NW_013878249.1:0-297 GCF_000517525.1 Limulus polyphemus
ATGTTTGGTGGGACGAGTATTCGAATCCGCGAGGAACCACAGGTACTTCAACTAATTTTACAGAATTTGTTCCACATGCTGTCCTTGTAATTCGAAACAAGTTTGGATTAACTGGACCTTCTTATGATTTGACAGCGCCATAATCAGTTACGTATCTGAAATTCAAAGCCCCAGTGGCACAGCGGACTTAACCGGGTTTCGATACCCGTGGTGGGCAGAGCACAAATAGCCCATTGTGCTTAACTTCAAACAAACACAAACTGAATTTTTTTTTTTTTTAAGCTGACAAATCACCTA
>NW_013878250.1:0-296 GCF_000517525.1 Limulus polyphemus
ATACATTACAGAAAACACATTCACACACGTACCTACATTAACATATACATACGAGACGACTACCCGACCACAGTATAGATTACAAAGAAACACATTCATACACGTACCTACATTAACATATACGTACAAGACGACCACCTAACCACTAATATACATTACAGAAAAACACATTCACACACGTACCTACATTAACATATACATACAAGACGACCACCTAACCACTAATATACATAACAGAAAACACATTCACACACACGTACCTACATTAACATATACACACAAGACGACCATCTGAC
>NW_013878251.1:0-299 GCF_000517525.1 Limulus polyphemus
ATTGTATTTACTGTCACTGGTTAAACATTACTATTGTTTTTACTGTCACTGGTTAGACATTACTATTGTGTTTGCTGTCACTGGTTAAACATTACCCTTGTCTTTACTGTCACTAGTTAAACACTAGCCTTGTCTTTACTGTCATTGGTTAAACACTAGCCTTGTCTTTATTGTTATTGGTTAAACATTACTATTGTATTTACTGTCACTGGTTAAACATTACTATTGTATTTACTGTCACTGGTTAGACATTACTATTGTGTTTGCTGTCACTAGTTAAACATTACTATTGTCTTTAC
>NW_013878252.1:0-297 GCF_000517525.1 Limulus polyphemus
GATACAAATGTCGAACCATAAGCAGTAGTACTACCTACCACCCCTTCATGATACAAATACAGAACCATAAGCAGTACTACTACCTACCACCCCTTCATAATACAAATACAGAACCATAAGCAGTAGTACTACCTGACACCCCTTCATGATACAAATGTCGAACCATAAGCAGTAGTACTACCTACCACCCCTTCATAATACAAATACAGAACCATAAGCAGTTGTTCTACCTATCACCCCTTCATGCTACAAATGTCGAACCATAAGCAGTAGTACTACCTACCACCCCTTCATGAT
>NW_013878253.1:0-296 GCF_000517525.1 Limulus polyphemus
GTAATCATTCTTATAAATACCATTTCCTAATGTAATCTTCCAAGATATTAAAGATCATAATGCAAAAAACTAAATTTATCAATAGTAATAGGCTTTATGTTTCTTAAACTACATTAATCAAAGTTCTTATGAAGTTTCGAACATATTCATCCGAAAGTTAGTAGCCGGTAATCATAGGGTTAAGAACTTGTTTGTAAATAGTAATAATATATATACATATATATATATATATACACACACACACACACACACACACACACACACACACACACACACACACACACACACACACACAC
>NW_013878254.1:0-298 GCF_000517525.1 Limulus polyphemus
ATATGTGTGTGTGTATGTAAATACATATACGTATGTGTTTGTAAGTATCGGGGCAAAGCAGGAAGAACATTCACACGGAATAAACAGGCTACATGCTTAAAAACATTCACACGGAATAAACAGGCTACATGTTTAAAAACATTCACACGGAATAAACAAGCTACAGGGTAAAAACATTCACACGCAATAAACAAGCTACAGGGTAAAAACATTCACACGGAATAAACAGGCTACAAGGTAAAAACATTCACACGGAATAAACAGGCTACATGTTTAAAACATTTACACGGAATAAACT
>NW_013878255.1:0-297 GCF_000517525.1 Limulus polyphemus
GTTCCATTTGGACGGATCATCTCCAAATTTTGTATGAACGTTCGTTGCATACTTGCGTATTTACATGCAAAATTCTAGCCTTCTATTATCATTTTTGCGACTTTTGTGGTCGTTTTATGTTACTCTTTTATTGGCTTTTCTGAAAGCGTTTGTGTACTGCAGTGAAGCTTTTAGTAACTGATTGTTTTTCGATTTCTTGTTTACCAGAGGGTCCTAAATTGATGATTCTTCACCAAATTCGGTATGTAGGTACACTTTAACGTTGCGTAGTAATATGCAGAGTTTTACCTTCCTACT
>NW_013878256.1:0-294 GCF_000517525.1 Limulus polyphemus
GACTCAATCAACAATTATTTCTCTTCAATCTATCTCCGGCTTATATACTAAAAAAGAGGGCATCTAGCAAACGCTGGGACATTTGTGAGGTTCCCCAATAAGTGATGATTCTTCTAGAAACTCCAGCGCACATGCTCCCAGAGTTGCGTGACTTCCGCTGTCGTAACACTGCCCTTTCCTTAGTATTATTCATCCAGAACAATAGCCACTTACATTTCACCAATAGATAATTAACAATAACTTGATTAAATGTACAGAATTTAACAAAACAAAAAAATTTAAATACAACAAAGT
>NW_013878257.1:0-298 GCF_000517525.1 Limulus polyphemus
GCGTTTTAGTTAAATTAAACCACTGGAGAGTTTTAACTCTTGAAGTCTTAGATTGTACAGTGTTTCTGCGTTTTAGTTAAATTAAACCACTGGAGAGTTTTAACTATTGAAGTCTTACTTTAAGATATTGTACAATGTTTCTGCGTTTTAGTTAAATCAAACCACTGGAGAGTTTTAACTATTGAAGTCTTAGATTGTACAGTGTTTCTGCGTTTTAGTTAAATTAAACCACTGGAGAGTTTTAACTCTTGAAGTCTTACTTTAAGATATTGTACAGTGTTTCTGCGTTTTAGTTAAA
>NW_013878258.1:0-295 GCF_000517525.1 Limulus polyphemus
TTAGATTCATCTTCTATGGCTTAGCCTATTCCTCTATTACCAAGATTCATCTTCTATGACTTAGCCTATTCCTCTATTACTAAGATTCACTGTCTATGATTAAGCGTCATATTCTATTATTTAGATTTATCTTCTATGATTAAGCTTATTCCTCTACAAAGATTCATCCTTTACTGCCAATATTCTGTTCTACGTATTCAACAGTAGAATTTTACTTATGTACCAATTAAACATATTCATCTATTACCAAGAGTTATCTTCCATAAATCAGCTTCTTCTTCTTCTATTACCAAGA
>NW_013878259.1:0-298 GCF_000517525.1 Limulus polyphemus
AAATGTAGTAACGAGGGCTAAAAGTATCACTACGAAAGTCAGTGTTTGACTTCCATCATCTCAAAAACAAAAAATATCAAAGGTAGTAACGAGGGTTAAAAGTACTACTACGAAACTCAGTGTTTGACTTCCATTATCTCAAAAACAAAAAATATCAAAGGTAGTAACGAGGGTTAAAAGTACTACTACGAAACTCAGTGTTTGACTTCCATCATCTACAAAAAACAAAAATATCAAAGGTAGTAAACGAGGGTTAAAAGTACTACTACGAAACTCAGTGTTTGACTTCCATTATCTC
>NW_013878260.1:0-296 GCF_000517525.1 Limulus polyphemus
GTGAACCAAGACTTTAACTTTATGTATGCAGAGTCGGTACAGTGAACCGAGACTTTAACTTTATGTAAGCAGGGTCAGTACAGTGAACTGAGATTTTAACCTTATGTAAGCAGGGTCAGTACAGCGAACTGAGATTTTAACCTTATGTATGCAGGGTCGGTACAGTGAACTGAGACTTTAACCTTATGTAAGCAGGGTCGGTACAGTGAACAGAGACTTTAACCTTATGTATGCAGGGTCAGTACAGCGAACTGAGTATTTTAACCTATGTATGCAGGGTCGTACAGTGAACTGAG
>NW_013878261.1:0-296 GCF_000517525.1 Limulus polyphemus
TTAGAGTGACCCCACCATGAACAGGGAATGTTTAGAGTAATCGCATAATGAACAGGGAATGATTAGAGTAACCCCACCATGAACAGGGAATGTTTAGAGTAACCTCGCCATGAACAGGGAATGTTTAGAGTAACCCCACCATGAACAGGGAATGTTTAAAGTAATCTCATAATGAACAGGGAATGTTTAGAGTAACCCCACCATAAAGTGGGAATGTTTAGAGTAACCCCACCATGAACAGGGAATGTTTAAAGTAATCTCATAATGAACAGGGAATGTTTAGAGTAACCCCACCA
>NW_013878262.1:0-292 GCF_000517525.1 Limulus polyphemus
ACTATACTGTGTACATGTTCGTTTATAAGATTCATGTAAAATCTACCAAACCACCATTCATATGATCACTTCTTTGATTCACTTACAGCCAGCGCACTATCTGTGTACATGTTCTTTTATAGGATTCATGTAAAATCTACAAAACCACCATTCATAAGATCGCTTATTTGATTCATTTACAGCCAGCGCACTATCTGTGTACATGTTCGTTTATAAGATTCATACTAAAATCTACCAAACACCATTCATATGGTCGCTTTATTGATTAATTTACATCCAGCGCACTATCTGT
>NW_013878263.1:0-295 GCF_000517525.1 Limulus polyphemus
ATATATATTACTATGTTTAATTAGAACTAGATCAATCAAACCATATGAGACTCACACATATTATTACTATGTTTAATTAGAACTAGATCAATCAAACCATATTAGATTCATATATATATTACTATGTTTGATTATAACTAGATCAATCAAACTATATTGGATTCATATATATATTACTACTATGTTTAATTAGAACTAGATCAATCAAACCATATTAGACTCATATATATTATTACTATGTTTAATTAGAACTAGATCAATCAAACCATATTAGACTCATATATATTATTACTAT
>NW_013878264.1:0-297 GCF_000517525.1 Limulus polyphemus
AAAATCTCTTATCAAAATTTTGGCTGGCTTCGATTTTACTGTTTTCTTGTCTTCAGTTATATTTTAAAACAAAAAATACTTTTAAAGAAAAAAATATTCAAACAAATTCCAAGATCTAAGAGACCATGGAGTCTTCTATTAAAATAAACTACACCTTTTGTATTGTTTTTTACTCTGGGTTAGCGAAAGTTCAATTTTGTTTTACCTTTTATGATTATATAGTTTTTACGTTAATGTTATAAATTTCACATCGCATATTATTTTTAGTTAATGCTATGATGTCTCAATTTCTCCTTG
>NW_013878265.1:0-430 GCF_000517525.1 Limulus polyphemus
TAACTAATAATATATATATATATATATATATATATATATATTCAAATTCAAAACAAACCAAACCACTGTTTACAAATCTTTTTTTAGACGAAACCATTGATCTGTGTTCTATCTTTGTGTTTGTCGCGAATAAAATTGTACAGGGTAAACTGAAGATGATTTTAAGACACTTTTAACGTTTTGCGACGAAGCAATCTCATTTTATGTTTAACAGACTGATGGAGTGGCTACAAGCTTGAAACCTTGCTCTTCACCATGCTAATATTTTCTTGTTTCCAAGAAATAATTTGGTTACAATCCTGTCCTGAACGTTTTAAACTTGTGTAACACAGGAGATATGTTGACGACACAGTTTAGTTTTGGACCTGTCCTGAACGTTTTAAACTTGTGTAACACAGGAGATATGTTGACGACACAGTTTAGTTTTGGA
>NW_013878266.1:0-1111 GCF_000517525.1 Limulus polyphemus
AATAACTATTGGGAATTTTGATAAAAGGATCTCTATTTGAAAGTCTTACATCAAGGGCATCTTTGTATTGGAATATGAAGAAAAATAATTTTTAAAAAATTTGGGAAAAAACATGGATTATAAACAAAGAAGAGCTTTAAGAATAACATCATTCAAACAAAATTCCAGCTACAGAAAACCTTGTAGTCTTCTTATCATATAAACTCCACCTATTGGATTGTTTTACTCTGGGTTAGCGAAAGTACATTTTTTAGCATTTATAGGGAGATAATGTTTTTCGTCAATGCTATAATGTTTCAATTTTGTGTTTTCCGACGAAATAAACACTGTCGGGTATTTTTCTATTAATTTTGCATCAAAAAAACACTTTTTTCCATTTTCCCAAAAAAATTCATATTTTCACCAAAAACCCAAGGTTTACTGTTGTTGTTTTTTTGTCTTCAATTATATAGTGTCGACAAAAAGATGCCCTTGATGTAAGACTTTCAAATTAGAGATCCTTTTATCAAAATCTCTAATAGTTATTTCATAATCTCTTATCAAACTTTCGGGTTGAAATATGAAGAAAATCTATTTTTTTCAAAATTTGGGAAAAAACATGGGCTATAGCCTTTGGTTTTAGGTGAAAATATGAATGTTTTAGGAAAATGGAAAAAAGTGTTTTTTTGACGCAAAATTAATACGTCAAAAAACACTTTTTTCCATTTTCCTAAAAAATTCATATTTTCACCTAAAACCAAAGGCTATAGCCCATGTTTTCCCCAAATTTTGAAAAAAATAGTTTTTCTATTAATTTTGTACCCGACAGTGTTTATTTCGTCGGAAAACACAAAATTGAAACATTATAGCATTGACGAAAAACATTATCTCCCTATAAATGCTAAAAAATGTACTTTCGCTAACCCAGAGTAAAACAATCCAAAAGGTGGAGTTCATATGATAAGAAGACTATATGGTCTTCTATAATTGGAATTTTGTTTGAATGATGTTATTCTTAAAGCTCTTCTTTGTTTATAATATAATTGAAGACAAAAAAACAACAACAGTAAAATCGATACTATCCGAAAGTTTCATAAGAGATTATTAAATAACTATTAGAGATTTTGATAAA
>NW_013878267.1:0-298 GCF_000517525.1 Limulus polyphemus
ATCCGTATTAAAAGACCTACCAGCCACTATCCATCTGTATTAAAATACCTACCAGCCACTATCCATTTATAATGAAACACCTACCAGCCACTATCCATATATAATGAAAGACCTACCACCCACTATCCATCTCTATTAAAAGACCTACCAGCCACTATCAATATATTATGATAGACCTATCAGCCACTACCCATATATAATGAAAGACCTACCAGCCACTATCCATCTGTATTAAAAGACCTACCAGCCACTATCCATCTGTATTAAAAGACCTACCAGCCACTATCCATTTATAATG
>NW_013878268.1:0-295 GCF_000517525.1 Limulus polyphemus
CTAGATTATTTCGTCTTTGATAACGGATCTTTTTATTCCTTCTTATTTTAGGTATTTTCGACCTTGATAACGGTCATTTTAGTCTTTCTTACACTAGATTTTTTTCGACTTTGATAACGGTCTTTATAGTCCTCTTTACACTAGATTTTATCGACATTGATAACGGTCTTTTTATTCATTCTTACTTTCGGTTTTTTAACTTTGATAACGGTCCTTTTAGTCCTAGTTACTCTAAATTTTCTCGACTTTGATATCGGTCATTTTAATCCTTATTACACTAGATTTTTCGACTATG
>NW_013878269.1:0-298 GCF_000517525.1 Limulus polyphemus
TTGATTATTAGACCAACATTTAGTTAATAGTAGTTATTAGACCAACATTTAGTTAATAGTAGTTATGAGACCAACATGTAGTTAATAATAGTTATTACACCAACATTTAGTTAATAATAGTTATTACACCAACATTTAGTTAATATTGGGTATTAGACCATAATTTAGTTAATAGTAATTATTAACCAACATGTAGTTAATAATAGTTATTAGACCAACATGTAGTTAATAATAGTTATTAAACCAACATTTAGTTAATAGTAGTTATTAGACCAAAATTTAGTAATTAATAGTTATT
>NW_013878270.1:0-1259 GCF_000517525.1 Limulus polyphemus
TCCCCTAATATCCGTGTATAGAACAGCTGGATATATCAGTTACAACATTAAAAATGTTATTGCCAGTTATTTAAAGAACGAATGGAGTACATAGATGTCCCCTAATGGTGTACATAGATTTCCCCTAATATCCGTGTATAGGACAACTGGATATATCAGTTACAACATTAAAAATGTTATTGCCAGTTATTTAGAGAACGAATGGAGTACATAGATGTCCCCTAATATCCGTGTATAGACAACTGGATATATCAGTTACAACATTAAAAATGTTATTGCCAGTTATTTAAAGAACGAATGGAGTACATATGTGTCCCCTAATATCCGTGTATAGAACAGCTGGATATATCAGTTACAACATTAAAAATGTTATTGCCAGTTATCTGAAGAGGGAATGGTGCTGATATATCCAGTTGTCCTATACATGAATATTATGGGACATCTATGTACACCATTCCCTCTTCAGATAACTGGCAATACCATTTTTAATGTTGTAACCGATATATCCAGCTGTTCTATACACGGATATTAGGGGACATCTATGTACTCCATTCGTTCTCTAAATAACTGGCAATAACGTTTTTAATGTTGTAACTGATATATCCAGTTGTTCTATACACAGATATAAGGGGACATCTATTTTTTACAACATTAAAAATGTTATTGCCAGTTATTTAGAGAACGAATGGAGTACATAGATGTCCCCTAATATCCGTGTATAGAACAGCTGGATATATCAGTTACAACATTAAAAATGTTATTGCCAGTTATTTAGAGAACGAATGGAGAACATAGATGTCCCCTAATATCTGTGTATAGAACAACTGGATATATCAGTTACAACATTAAAAATGTTATTGCCAGTTATTTAAAGAACGAATGGAGTACATAGATGTCCCCTGATATCCGTGTATAGAACAGCTGGATATATCAGTTACAATTGGCAATTACATTTTTAATGTTATTTAAAAAACGAATGGAGTACATAGATGTCCCCTAATATCCGTGTATAGAACAGCTGGATATATCAGTTACAAAAATTAAAAATGTTATTGCCAGATATTTAAAGAACGAATGGAGTACATAGATGTCCCCTAATATCCGTGTATAGAACAGCTGGATATATCAGTTACAACATTAAAAATGTTATTGCCAGTTATTCAAAGAACGAATGGAGTACATAGATGTCCCCTAATATCCGTGTATAGAACAGCTGGATATATCAGTTATCCATTAAAAATGTTATTGACAGTTATCTG
>NW_013878271.1:0-390 GCF_000517525.1 Limulus polyphemus
AAGTCCATGTTACAGATATGTGTGTGTATGTGTGTGTTTTCATCACTAACTTGTAAATATACCAGTGTACCACCATCTTAATTAATTTTACAAAACCCATACTGTTGTTTTTCTTGCATTACATTTTTGCTGTCTTCTACTACCTCTTATTAATGGGTCGTACAGAGTAACTATTGCCGTCACATTCTAGAGAAAGAGTACAGTAGTAAACAGCCGTTTTTTTTTTTATCTACACACTTCTAAAGGTACAATATTTCGTGAAAAGTTTACTGTTGTAATGTATCAATAGAACATTTGTCATCATGGAAAGTTTACTGTTGTATTGCAGTGATGACAAATGTTCTATCCGTCCAGATTTGTAGGTAGTGTATCATCATGGAAAGTTTACTG
>NW_013878272.1:0-298 GCF_000517525.1 Limulus polyphemus
GAACAAAGCAGTTATTTTTCTGAAGAAAAGTGAACAAAGTAGCTATTTTTCTGAAGAAAAGTGAACAAAGCAGTTGTTTTTCTAAAGAAAATTGAACAAAGCAGTTATTTTTCTGAAGAAAAGTGAACAAAGCAGTTATTTTTCTGAAGAAAAGATAACAAAGTTGCCACGATTGTGAAGAAAAGGTAAAAAAAAAGCTATTTTATAAAGAAAGGTGAACAAAGTAGCTATTCTTGTGAGGAAAAAGTAAATAAAAACAATAACAGCAAAACAACGAGACATAAGTAAGTAATCATTT
>NW_013878273.1:0-530 GCF_000517525.1 Limulus polyphemus
GGTTTCTTTTGTTGGAAACGTCCTACAGATCTTGTGTGAATGACAGAGGGTCAGTAACAGGTAGTATAAGGCAGGGAGATTATTATTATCTTGTTCTCCAGAGTGAACAATGGACCCTATTGGGACCCCACAACTACGATGTCCGTGGCACGGACCCTATATGAAAAAAATGGAGCGTAGCTTATGATAACATCTCTGTCGGTTTGTCGAATCATGAACAGTCTACTTTCGCTCTAGTGTTAAGCTTTGCAAACTAAACATCACCTCGGTATACTTTGTGGAAATCTTTAGATTTGCCGTTAATTCTTTGAGAAAGGACTTGAAGAAGCGTTGTGAGCATTATGAAAATGTAATATATATATTTGGAAGTGAAATATTACGTAAAAGTCTCGCTCATTTTCGTTTTGTTTTGAGTTGAATATCAATACAAAGTTTTATTGATATTCTTTATTGAGTGTAATATCACATCAAAGTTTCCCTCATTTTGTTTTGAATGGAATATTATATGATAGTTTCATTTATCTTGTTTT
>NW_013878274.1:0-297 GCF_000517525.1 Limulus polyphemus
GCATCATTATCAAATACACAATCGTAAAGAAATGTATTATTTAAATTTTGTTAAAACATCCTTACAGAAAGATACATCACACTCTTTCAGTATCATTATCAAATACACAATCATAAAGAAATGTACTATAAAAATTATGTTAAAACACCCTTACATAAAGATCCATCACACTCTTTCAGTATCATTATCAAATACACAATCATAAAGAAATGTACTATAAAAATTATGTTAAAACACTCTTACATAAACGATCAATCACACTCTTTCAGTATCATTATCAAATACACAATCATAAAG
>NW_013878275.1:0-310 GCF_000517525.1 Limulus polyphemus
GTCCTAACGTGACATCCAAATAGTATTGAATTGGCAAGACCAAAATAATCTACAGTCCTAACGTGACATCGAGATAGTATTGAATTGGCAAGACCAAAATAATCTACAGTCCTAACGTGACATCGAGATAGTGTTGAATTGGCAAGACCAAAATAATCTATAGTCCTAACGTGACATCGAGATAGTATTGAATTGGGAAAACCAAAATAATCTACAGTCCTAACGTGACATCCAAATAGTATTGAATTGGCAAGACCAAAATAATCTACAGTCCTAACGTGACATCGAGATAGTATTGAATTGGCAAGAA
>NW_013878276.1:0-298 GCF_000517525.1 Limulus polyphemus
TCATGCTCGTATTTTCCTACAGGATGTGAATACACCTATCTTACTACAGGATGTGAATACACCTATCTTACTACAGGATGTAAATACACTTATCGTCCTATAGGATGTAAATACCCCTATCTTCATACAGAACGTAAATACACCTATCTTCCTACAGGGTGTAAGTACTTCTATCTTCATACAGAACGTAAATACACCTATCTTCCTACAGGGTGTAAGTACTTCTATCTTCATACAGAACGTAAATACACCTATCTTCCTACAGGGGTGTAAGTACTTCTATCTTCATACAGAACGT
>NW_013878277.1:0-297 GCF_000517525.1 Limulus polyphemus
GCTCTTTCTTTAATGTTGTAGTTCTTGGCTATACTGTAGCACATATTTCTAGTGTAGCATGGTACGTCTGCTCTTTCTTTAATGTTGTAGTTCTTGGCTATACTGTAGCACATATTTCTAGTGTAGCATGGTACGTCTTACTTTGGTATATCGGCATCTTGGTGTATTTCCTCATATTAAGTAAAAATACGTGATTTATCTATTATACAACATGGAGACCATTTCTTCAGTGTCTATCAGTCATCCTGCCGGAAAATCAGCTTCAGAAGTAAAGGGAATTCGCTCTCATATCTCGCT
>NW_013878278.1:0-921 GCF_000517525.1 Limulus polyphemus
CTGATTTCTGACTTCTTCTTGTTGCAGCGTTGTGAAACAGAAAAAACAGTTGTACAGGCTGAAATAAATAACGTGTGGCATATTATAACTTGATTAAACTACTAATCTTAAACATTAGTTTTCTTTTACTGGTCTTATTTACTTCTCAACAATATTTTCTTTTACTGGTCTTATTTACTTCTCAACAATATTTTCTTTTACTGGTCTTATTTACAAAATATTGTCGAAAAGTAAATAAGACCAGCAAAAGAAAATATTGTCGAGAAGGAAATAAGACCAGTAAAAGAAAATATTGTTGAAAAGTAAATAAGACCAGCAAACGAAAATATTGTCGAGAAGTAAATAAGACCAGTAAAAATAAATATTGTTGAGAACTTTTGCTGGTCTTATTTACTTCTCAACAATATTTTCTTTTACTGGTCTTATTTACTTCTCAACAATATTTATTTTTACTGGTCTTATTTACTTCACGACAATATTTTCTTTTACTGGTCTTATTTACTTCTCGACAATATTTTCTTTTGCTGGTCTTATTTACTTCTCGACATTATTTTCTTTTACTGGTCTTATTTACTTCTCAACAATATTTTATTTTACTGATCTTATTTACTTCACGACAATATTTTCTTTTACTGGTCTTATTTACTTCTCAACAATGTTTTCTTTTACTGATCTTATTTACTTTTCAACAATATTTATTTTACTGGTCTTATTTACTTCTCAACAATGTTTTCTTTTACTGGTCTTATTTACTTCTCAACAATATTTTCTTTTACTGGTCTTATTTACTTTTCAACAATATTTTCTTTTACTGGTCTTATTTACTTCACGACAATATTTTCTTTTACTGGTCTTATTTACTTCTCGACATTATTTTCTTTTACTGATCTTATTTACTTTTCAACAATATTTTCTTTTACC
>NW_013878279.1:0-435 GCF_000517525.1 Limulus polyphemus
CACCACTGTTGTCATTCATTCCTAGAACACAAAAACAAAACAGTTGAAGTTTTACATAACACTGAAGCACACCACTGTTGTCATTCATTCCTAGAACACAAAAACAAAACAGTTGAAGTTTTACATAACACTGAAGCTATTAATAGTGTACTAATACTTCTTCCAGGGGGCGTACCCGGTCGTGACGCACAAAGTATACGTTTTTAACGTTTGTAATTGGATAATAACAACCTACTTTTTTATGAACATTGGCTTCTAATTGGATAATAACAAACTACTTTTAATGATCATTGGCTTAGTGTTACTTGAGCATTTTCAATCAAAGTTTTCAGTTTAATTATTTTACTTCATTGTTTTATATAAAATATGTCGTTTTAAATTTTGTTTTAAAAGGCTTTGTTTGTTTGTTTTGTTTGTTTTTGAATTTCGTGCTAA
>NW_013878280.1:0-298 GCF_000517525.1 Limulus polyphemus
GATACAGCATCATGAGGTGTGTTGTATCGGCGATACAGCATCATGAGGTGTGTTGTATCGGCGATACAGCATCATGAGGTGTGTTGTATTGGCGATACAGCATCATGAGGTGTGTTGTATTGGCGATACAGCATCATGAGGTGTGTTGTATTGGCGATACAGCATCATGAGGTGTGTTGTATTGGCGATACAGCATCATGAGGTGTGTTGTATTGGCGATACAGCACCATGAGGTGTGTTGTATTGGCGATACAGCACCATGAGTTGTGTTGTATTGGCGATACAGCACCATGAGTTG
>NW_013878281.1:0-297 GCF_000517525.1 Limulus polyphemus
GTAAAGAATGACAATTAACAATAATCTACACTGTAAAGAATGACAATTAGCAATATTGTACATTGTAAAGAATGACAATTAACAATATTGTACATTGTAAAGAATGTCAATTAACAATACTCTACATTGTAAAGAAGGACAATTAACAATACTCTACACTGTAAAGAATGACAATTAGCAATATTGTACATTGTAAAGAATGACAATTAACAATAATCTACACTGTAAAGAATGACAATTAGCAATATTGTACATTGTAAAGAATGACAATTAACAATATTGTGCATTGTAAAGAAT
>NW_013878282.1:0-298 GCF_000517525.1 Limulus polyphemus
GGCTGGTCCTTTACCCCAAACTCGTGCTGGAAACAAGTACATTTGTGTGGTGATGGATTATTTCACCAAGTGGCCTGAGGCATATGCAATACCAAATCAGGAAACTACAGCTTCGGCTATTAGTGATTTCTTCTTCAGATTTGGTATGCATATGAACTGCATTCAGATCAAGGCCGTAACTTTGAATCAGCTGTGTTACAAGAAAGCTGCAAGTTGTTTGGCACACAAAAGGCCAGGACAACGCTACTTCACCCACAGTCCGATGGAATGGTAGAAAAGTACAACTGGACACTGGGAC
>NW_013878283.1:0-298 GCF_000517525.1 Limulus polyphemus
ATAAAATATTGGTCTGCATAGCACATATAGCCTATTGTGTGCCCCCAGTGGCTTAGGGGTAAGTGTAAAAGCTTTAAACGCTAAAATATTGGTCTGCATAGCACATATAGCCTATTGTGTGCCCCCAGTGGCTTAGGGGTAAGTGTAAAAGCTTTAAACGATAAAATATGGGTCTGCACAGCACATATAGCTTATTGTGTGCCGCCAGTGGCTTATGGGTAAGTGTAAAAGCTTTAAACGCTAAAATATGGGTCTGCACAGCACATATAGCCTATTGTGTGCCGGCAGTGGCTTAGGG
>NW_013878284.1:0-298 GCF_000517525.1 Limulus polyphemus
AGTCATGTGGTTAACTCCAGGTATTGTTAGTAGCTCCTCAATTGGTGTAGCAATATGTGGTGGTGCACATATGTGTTTGCCATTGTAGCTAGTCATGTGGTTAGCTCCAGATGTTGTTAGTAGCTCCTTAACTGGTGTAGCAATATGTGGCGGTGCACATATGTGTTTATCATTATAGCTAGTCATGTGGTTAACTCCAGGTATTGTTAGTAGCTCCTCAATTGGTGTAGCAATATGTGGTGGTGCACATATGTGTTTGTCCATTGTAGCTAGTCATGTGGTTAGCTCCAGATGTTGT
>NW_013878285.1:0-298 GCF_000517525.1 Limulus polyphemus
ATCAATGTAGGTACACGTCTAGACATCACAAAACTGTTTTATAGTGCAGGTACCTTATGTAGGTTGGTGTATCAGTGTAGGTATGTGTCTAGACATCACAAAACTGTTGTATAGTGCAGGTACCTTATGTAGGTTGGTGTATCAGTGTAGGTACACGTCTAGACATCACAAAACTGTTTTATAGTGCAGGTACCTTATGCAGGTTGGTGTATCAATGTAGGTACACGTCTAGACATCACAAAACTTTGTTTTATAGTGCAGGTACCTAATGTAGGTTGGTGTATCAATGTAGGTATAT
>NW_013878286.1:0-515 GCF_000517525.1 Limulus polyphemus
AAATGTTCGACTTACTTTGATATATAAAGTTTGAAATGTTGACTTACTTTGATATATAAGGTTTGAAATGTTCGTGTTACTTTGATATATAAAGTTTGAAATGTTCGTGTTACATAGGATATATAAGGTTTGAAATGTTCGACTTACTTTGATATATAAGGTTTGAAAACCACCAGTGGCACAGCGGTATGTCTATACAAGATATTTTTACTTATTTATTTGTAATGTAGACTATACAATATATTTTTACTTATTTATTTATCATGTAGACTATACAAGATATTTTTACTTATTTATTTATAATGTGGACTATACAAGATATTTTTACTTATTGGATTATCATGTAGACTATACAAGATATTTTTACTTATTTATTTATCATGTAGACTATACAAGCTATTTTTACTTATTTATTTGTAATGTGGACTATACAAGATATTTTTACTTATTTATTTATCATGTAGACTATACAACATATTTTTACTTATTTATTTATCATGTAGACTATACAAGAT
>NW_013878287.1:0-296 GCF_000517525.1 Limulus polyphemus
GACCGGATACTGACCGCATTCTACTGATAAGATATCTCTTCGTCACTCACCATACCCGGATATTTTTGTGTTTTATATAAACATACACCGGATACTGACCGCATTCTACTGATAAGATATCTCTTCGTCACTCACCATACCCGGATGTTTTTGTGTTTTATATCAGAACAAATAATTACATTCTTCAAAAGTTCAAACAAAGGAATATGTGTGTGTATATATGTATATATATATATACAAGACCGATGTCTGTAGGTTTACTTTCTTCTTAGAATTCTTCTCAAGAAGTCGATAAG
>NW_013878288.1:0-297 GCF_000517525.1 Limulus polyphemus
GTTGAATAGAAAGTAAAAACCTTATGTCTCTCGTGTTTCTATGAGCTACACAATATTATACCTGATCCATGTTTACCAGGATATTCTGTATCTCTCTACTTGTTGAATAGAAAGTAAAAACCTTCTGTCTCTCGTGTTTCTATGAGCTACACAATATTATACCTGATCCATGTTTACCAGGATATTCTGTATCTCTCTACTTGTTGAATAGAAAATAAAAACCTTCTGTCTCTCCTGTTTCTATGAACTACACAATATTATACCTGATCCATGTTTACCAGGATATTCTGTATCTCC
>NW_013878289.1:0-313 GCF_000517525.1 Limulus polyphemus
CTTCTTATTGACATTACCCAGTATTGTTAAATCTTGTGTGTTGTTTTTGATAATACACAGTATTGTTATATCTTGTGTCTTCTTATTGACATTACACAGTATTGTTAAATCTTGTGTCTTCTTATTGACAGTACACAGTATCGTGAAACCTTTTATCTTCTTTTCGACAGTGCATAGTATTGGTAAATCTTGTGTTTTCTTATTGACAATACACAGTATTGTTAAATCTTGTGTTTTCTTATTGACAGTACACAGTATTGTTAAATCTTGTGTCTTCTTATTGACAGTACACATAATCGTTAAATCTTGTGAC
>NW_013878290.1:0-297 GCF_000517525.1 Limulus polyphemus
TTGGCGAATGCTCTAGTGTTTGCTAGATGGGGTAGGCGGATATATATAAGAGGGGAAAACGTGACGCGAGAGATTGTTGTAATGTGTGTGTAGACAGTGAGTAATTGAACTGCAGTCAGAAGTATTGTTGACGTTCGTTGATTAGCGTTTGTTTTAACGCGATTGTTGAAGTTGAGTGTATCGGTAAAGTTATATTCGGAAAGAATAAACCAGTTTTTATTAAGAAAGAACTTGTGTCGCTTAAGTTTCGTCGGAACGAAGTTACGGAAAACCAATTAACGAAACGGAGACGTAACA
>NW_013878291.1:0-322 GCF_000517525.1 Limulus polyphemus
GAAATCGAGAAACAATCAGTAACCAAAATTTTCAGTTCAGTACACAACGCCTTTAGGCAAGCCATTAAAAGATAAAAATAAAACGACCACAAAAATCGTAATAGGAATACTAGAAAGTTAGAATTTTGTATGTAAATGCTCAAGGTTTCCACGAACCTTGATATGAAATTTGACGAAGATTCGTCTAAATGGGACGAAGTACCGGTACAAAACGCAAAACCTTCCATAACTCCCTTTAAACGAATAGTATTAAGGTCAAAGTCTGCATGTAACTGCGCAACGATAAAATGTACCTACATACCAAATTTCGTGAAGAACTATC
>NW_013878292.1:0-298 GCF_000517525.1 Limulus polyphemus
AATTTTGCGAAATACGTTGAAATATTGGAGGAAGGACTCTTGCCACTTTATTCCTCGGGTTTCGTGGACGAGAATACAACGTTGTTCCAGGAAGATGGAGAACCGTGTCACACTGCTAGAAACACCCAAAAGTGGCAGGAAGAAAATGGTATCCAAAAGTTGCCCTGGCCGAGTCAATCACCTGACATGAACCCCATCGAAAACCTCTGGGCCATACTCGACCGGCAAGTCAAGAAACAGCCAAAAAAACCAACTTCGAAGGGCGATCTACTCCAAGTTTTTGAAGCAAAAAGTGGGC
>NW_013878293.1:0-296 GCF_000517525.1 Limulus polyphemus
ACCTTTCTGATATATAAAAAGTGTGTAATGAGACTGATTACCTTTCTGTTACATAAAAGTGTGTAAGGAGACTGATTACCTTTCTGATATATAAAAAGTGTGTAAGGAGACTGATTACCTTTCTGATTATATAAAAAGTGTGTAAGGAGACTGATTACCTTTCTGTTATATAAAAAGTGTGTAAGGAGACTGATTACCTTTCTGTTACATAAAAGTGTGTAAAGAGACTGGTTACCTTTCTGTTATATAAAACGTGTGTAAGGAGACTGGTTACCTTTCTGTTATATAAAATGTGT
>NW_013878294.1:0-298 GCF_000517525.1 Limulus polyphemus
CCTTCCACTGTCCGAAAATTGAGTGAATCTTGATTCGTCTGAGAACAATACAGTCTTCCAAAAGTCCAGAGGCTTGGTCATCATATCACTTGCCCACTTCTTTCGTCTGACAATGTTGGCAGGTCTTAATAAGGGCTTCCATCTAGCTGCTCTGCAACGATAACCCAATCTGTAAAGAATCCGTTGAACAGATTTCGGGCTCATCCCACCAACTTTTGCAGTCGTTAATCTGGGATCCATTTCGATGCTCCTCTTGACAGCCCTTTTTGTCCTCTCCGATGGACCAGGACGACCCTGA
>NW_013878295.1:0-297 GCF_000517525.1 Limulus polyphemus
TATAGGTTCTCTGGGAGGCCTTTCTATGTATAATAAATATCACGGCTATAGGTTCACTGGGAGGCATTTCTATGTATAAGAAATATCACGGCTATAGGTTCACTGGGAGGCATTTCTATGCATAATAAATATCACGGCTATAGGTTCACTGGGAGGCATTTCTATGTATAAGAAATATCACGGCTATAGGTTTACTAGGAGACATTTTTATGTATAAGAAGTATCACGGCTCTCTGTCTTGTGTCACCTCTTGGATTTTATGCATCTTATCGTTTTGTTTTACACCCTCCATTTTTA
>NW_013878296.1:0-297 GCF_000517525.1 Limulus polyphemus
ACGTTTTACTGTCAGATACATTTCTTTAACCAGCTAATACAACAGTTGTTCTCTATTGGAGGTATACGTAATGAGGAGGGAAACACGTTTTACTGTCAGATACATTTCTTTAACCAGCTAATACAACAGTTGTTCTCTATTGGAGGTATACGTAATGAGGAGGGAAACACGTTTTACTGTCAGATACATTTCTTTAACCAGCTAATACAACAGTTATTCTCTATTGGAGGTATACGTAATGAGGAGGGAAACACGTTTTACTGTCAGATACATTTCTTTAACCAGCTAATACAACAG
>NW_013878297.1:0-298 GCF_000517525.1 Limulus polyphemus
GAATGGGACAAAAAAAAGGAAACGAGAAGCGGCAAATCAAACTACAGCATAGCAGACTTGATGGCTGCAATACACGAACAGCAAAAGAAACAAGAAGAACGAGAAGAGAAATTACAACAGTTGTTGGAGGAAAAAGAAAAGAAACAAGAAGAACGAGAAATTAAACAAGTAGAGAGATTACAGCAGTTGTTGGAGAAAAAAGAAAAGAAACAAGAAGAACGAGAAATTAAACAAGAAGAGAGATTACAGCAATTGCAAGAAAACCTGCAACAGTGGCAGCTCGAACAACAAAATAAAC
>NW_013878298.1:0-298 GCF_000517525.1 Limulus polyphemus
TTTACATTCGAGTTCTACCACTGGTGAGTCTGTTATTGCTCAGGGTATTGAGAGTGGCTTTGTTAATATTCTCTTCATAACATTTATTTAGCATCAGATCTAGTTTCGGAACAGGTTGTGGTTGGAGTAAGCCCTACTCTGCCAATTAAGGGTGTATCATTACTGTTGGGAAACGATTTGGTTGGGAGGAAAAGTTGTTGCCGAACCTAAAATGGTTAGTGAGCTGATCAATGTGTCATCTAAGGATAACGTTGAGGAGAATCCAGATGTGATTCCCTCGCGTGCTGTGATTCGAGCT
>NW_013878299.1:0-298 GCF_000517525.1 Limulus polyphemus
TAAAGAATGACTGCCGAACACTTTGTAGAGGCTACGGTACCACCATACAACAGAAACAAGACCTAAAGAATGACTGTTGAACACTTTGTAGAGGCAACGGTACCACCATACTACAGTAACAAGACCTAAAGAATGACTGTTGAACATTTTGAAGAGGCTACAGTACCACCATACAACAGAAACAAGACCTAAAGAATGACTGTTGAACATTTTGAAGAGGCTACAGTACCACAATACAACAGTAACAAGACCTAAAGAATGACTGTTGAAAACTTTGTAGAGGCTACAGTACCACAAT
>NW_013878300.1:0-298 GCF_000517525.1 Limulus polyphemus
CAAACGGAGACGTAACAAATTGGTGTCAGAAGTGGGATAAAAAGAAAATAAAATGGAAACGAGAAGCGGCAAATCAAACTACAGCCTAGCAGACTTAATGGCAGCAATACAAGAACAGCGAAAGGAAACAGGAAGATAGCCTCCAACAGTTACAAGAAAGTCAAGAACAATGGCAAGAGGTACAAATGGAAAACATTAGTAAATTTAAAAGCGAATTAGATACGTTAAAGAACGATTTGTTGTGTGTTACACAAGGAGGATACATTGACCATCGACTTAATCAGCCCCAGACAATGAC
>NW_013878301.1:0-440 GCF_000517525.1 Limulus polyphemus
GAAGACAAGAGATTTAACAACACTGTGTACTCTCAATACGAAGACACAAGATTTAACAATACTGTTTACTGTCAATAAGAAGACAAGAGATTTAACAACATTGTGTACTTTCAAAAAGAAGACATGTTTTGTTAAATTTTGTGTCTTCTTATTGACATTACACAGTATCGTTAAATCTTGAGTCTTTTTATTGACAGTACACAGTTTTGTTAAATATTGTGTCTTCTTATTGACAGTACACAGTATCGTTAAATCTTGTGTCTTTTTATTGATAGTACACAGTAATGTTAAATCTTGTGTCTTCCTATTTAGAGTACACAAAGATTTAAGATACTGAGAAATGTCAATAAGAAGACACAAGATTTAACAATACTGTGTACTGTCAATAAGAAGACACAAGATTTAACGATACTGTGTATTGTCAATAAGAAGACACAAAA
>NW_013878302.1:0-828 GCF_000517525.1 Limulus polyphemus
GACAAGAATTATCTGTTGTAGACAGCTAAATCTTTGGAAACACTGATCAGAAGTGGAAAATGTTTAAAGATAAATTTTCATATATTCAAGGTAAACATATTCCTTATAGAAAGAAAAGGGTAGCTGCAAATAAAATAGGAGGTTGCCTCACAAAGAGTTTCTGACGTTTGAGCACGATACACGCATTCCAACGCATTGTTATAAATCTTGTATGATTTATGTGATATACAATATTCTGATGCATTGTGACGGCTCTGCAAACTTCAGTTTCAGTTAACTGGTTTCTAACAGCTTGCATACTCTGCAAAATTCAATGCCAGCAAAACAATACATAAACCTAGCATACACTCAACAGTAAACATTATTCCTAATTAATCAAACCAACCTTTTGCTTTGCAGAAGTGGGTCATTTTTTACAAAGGCCTATTACGTAAGGAGTTATTGGTGCACAAACTTGGAAGTCATAGGAAAGAATGATGTAATTCTTCACAATAAACTTGGAAGTCATAGGAAAGAATGATGTAATTCTTCACAATAAACTTGGAAGTCATAGGAAAGAATGATGTAATTCTTCACAATAAATTTGGAAGTCATAGGAAAGAATGATGTAATTCTTCACAATAAACTTGGAAGTCATAGGAAAGAATGATGTAATTCTTCACAATAAACCTGGAAGTCATAGGAAAGAATGATGTAACTCTTCACAATAAACTTGCTAAGTTTGAAAAAATTGATAAACTAAAAATATACAAATTTAAACAAACCTCATTATAGTATAATTTTTGTGAGTAGTGTATATCATCGTAAGCCTTGTATAAAGTGTGTAAT
>NW_013878303.1:0-297 GCF_000517525.1 Limulus polyphemus
TGCTTCGTTCCATTTGGACGGATCTTCTCGAAATTTTTTCAAGACCGTTCGTTGCATACTTGCGTATTTATATTCAAAATTCTAGCCTTCTATTATAATTTTTGCGACTTTTGTGGTCGTTTTATGTTACTCTTTTATTGGCTTTTCTGAAAGCGTATGTGTACTGCAGTGAAGCTTTTGGTTACTGATTGTTTTTCGATTTCTTGTTACCGAGAGGGTCCTAAATTGATGATTCTTCACCAAATTTTGGTATGTAGGTACACTTTAACGTTGTGTAGTAATATGCAGAGTTTTACC
>NW_013878304.1:0-1014 GCF_000517525.1 Limulus polyphemus
AAACATTGCTGTTATAGTTACTTAAAATAACATTCCAGCTGTAAAGCTAATAATTACATTGTCTGAAACATTGCAGTTTTAGTTACTTAAAATAACATTCCAGCTGTAAAGCTAATAATTACATTGGCTGAAATTTTGCAGTTTTAATTACTTAAAATAACATTCCAGCTGTAAAGCTAATAATGACATTGTCTGAAACATTGCAGTTTTAATTACTTAAAATAGCATTCCAGTTGTAAAGCTAATAATGGCATTGTCTGAAACAGAAAAAATCAGGCACGGCATTTTTCCACATGCTTTCCTTGTCTTAAAGACTGAAAAATTGCAGTTTTAATTACTTAAAATAGCATTCCAGTTGTAAAGCTAATAATGACATTGGCTGAAACATTGCAGTTATAGTTACTTAAAATAACATTCCAGCTGTAAAGCTAATAATGACATTGTCTGAGACATTGCAGTTTTAATTACTTAAAATAACATTCCAGCTGTAAAGCTAATAATTACATTGGCTAAAACATTGCAGTTTTCAATTACTTAAAATAACATTCCAGTTGTAAAGCTAATAATGACATTGTCTGAAACAGAAGAAATCAGGCACAGCATTCTTCCACATGCTTTCCTTGTCTTAAAGACTGAAACATTGCAGTTTTAATTACTTAAAATAACATTCCAGTTTTAAAGCTAATAATGACATTGGCTGAAACATTGCAGTTATAATTACTTAAAATAACATTCTAGCTGTAAAGCTAATAATGACATTGTCTGAAACACTGCAGTTTTAATTACTTAAAATAGCATTCCAGTTGTAAAGCTAATAATGACATTGGCTGAAACATTGCAGTTTTAGTTACTTAAAATAACATTCCAGCTGTAAAGCTAATAATTACATTGGCTAAAACATTGCAGTTTTAATTACTTGAAATAACATTCCAGTTGTAAAGCTAATAATAACATTGGCTGAAACATTGCAGTTTTAATTACTTAAAATAACATTCCAGCTGTAAAGCTAATAAT
>NW_013878305.1:0-298 GCF_000517525.1 Limulus polyphemus
GTCCCACCAAACATGCTCGCCCTTTCAGCCGTGGGGGCGTTATAATGTGACGGTCAATCCCACGGCGGTGGGAGTTAATGACGAGCTGCCTTCCCTCTAATCTTACACTGCTAAATTAGGGACGGCTAGCGCAGAGAGCCCTGGTGTAGCTTTGCGCAAAATTCAAAACAAACAAACAATTCACAAACTTACAAGCAATATAAAGTCTTCTTTCTAGTCTGGAACGATTCGCTTTACGGAAAGCTAACTAGCTTTGGCCTTCATTATTGCCCTCAGTGACACAGCGGTATGTCTGCGG
>NW_013878306.1:0-297 GCF_000517525.1 Limulus polyphemus
AAATTATTGGCTTCAACTCTTGGTCTTTCTCCTGTTCTGCCCTGATATCTATATTTGGTTCCACTTCACCATCATCAACTCTTTCAGTCGGCTTGACTTCAGCCTTATGGCATCCAATCAGCTCAACCTCTTTTTTAACAGTTACCGGAACTTGGCCTTTGTTATTCCCGAACGTCATTTTATCGAAATTAACTACACACTTCCTCGGTAGTAGATAGTCCAATCCTAATATGCATTGGTCTTCAATGTCAGCCAAGTATACTTTCTGTCTGTTGTTCATGCCCATCAGCTCGATAG
>NW_013878307.1:0-298 GCF_000517525.1 Limulus polyphemus
GGGGGCTATATGGAACTTATAGTGCATTAATTGGAAAATAACTTATCGAAACCCGGTTTTTAGCATTGTACGTCCACGGACTTACCACTGTGCCACTGGGGGGCTATATGGAACTTATAGTGCATTAATTGGAAAATAACTTATCGAAACCCGGTTTTTAGCATTGTACGTCCACGGACTTACCACTGTGCCACTGGGGGGCTATATGGAACTTATAGTGCATTAATTGGAAAATAACTTATCGAAACCCGGTTTTTAGCATTGTACGTCCACGGACTTACCACTGTGCCACTGGGGG
>NW_013878308.1:0-297 GCF_000517525.1 Limulus polyphemus
AAGAGGATTAGAGCTGACCCGACAAAAACACTAAAAACAAAAGTTAATAAATTGATCACCACTGTCAACAAACAAGCAAAAGAAAAGGTTCTCCAACCTATCATAGGAGACTATGCACCCGGATATATCTACGGAACCGTAAAAACTCATAAACAGAACAGCCCTCTATGGCCAATCATATCACAAATTCCTACTCCTATATACAAGACTGCCAAAGACCTAAACCACATCAATACTCCGTATATGCCTGCCCAACACATGCTAACATCTACAGACGACTTCCTCCACTTACTACAT
>NW_013878309.1:0-320 GCF_000517525.1 Limulus polyphemus
TACAGACAGGTTGCTAAACCTCAAGTTTATTTTTGATCTGCAGATAATTTTTCTGTAATATTACAACACAGACAATTTGGTTATCCTTAAGTTTATTAGTGATCTACAGAGAATTATTCAGTAATATTACAATACAGACAGTTTGCTAATACTCTAGTTTATTAGTGATTTACAAAGAATTGTTCAGTAATATTAGAACACAAACAGGTTGATAATCATTAAATTTATTAGTTATTTACACAGAATTGTTTAGTAATATTACAACACAGAAAAATTGCTAAACCACAAGTTTATTAGATTATCTACAGGGAATTGTTCAG
>NW_013878310.1:0-297 GCF_000517525.1 Limulus polyphemus
CAACAATGCAGTGACTCTATAAGTTAGAAGGATGAAATAACAATGCAGTGACTCTACAAGTTACAGAGATGGAAGAACAATGCAGTGACTCTATAAGTTACAAGGATGGAATAACAATGCAGTGACTCTATAAGTTACCAGGATGGAAGAACAATGCAGTGACTCTATAAGTTACAAGGATTTAACAACAATGCAGTGACTCTATAAGTTACAAAGATGGAATAACAATGCAGTGACTCTACAAGTTACAGGGATGGAAGAACAATGCAGTGAATCTATAAGTCACAAGGATGGAAT
>NW_013878311.1:0-297 GCF_000517525.1 Limulus polyphemus
GTCTCCTTAGGTGAACCATAACACTTTTACTTAATTAAACCGAGTGAAGGTTAATGTGATCTTGCAGCGTCTTCTTGGGTTTATCGTAACAGACTTTTCTTAATTAAACCGAGTGAAGGCTAATGTAATCTTACAGCGTCTCCTTAGGTTAACCGTAACACTTTTACTTAATTAAACCGAGTGAAGGTTAATGTGATCTTGCAGCGTCTCCTTAGGTTTACCGTAACAGACTTTTCTTAATTAAACCGAGTGAAGGTTAATGTGATCTTACAGCGTCTCCTTGAGTTTACCATTAAC
>NW_013878312.1:0-363 GCF_000517525.1 Limulus polyphemus
CGTGTAACAATATATTAATACAGCTACGTGTAACAATATATTAATACAGCTACATGTAAGAATATATTAATACAGCTACATGTAAGAATATATTAATACAGCTACGTGTAACAATATATTAATACAGCTACGTGTAACAATATATTAATACAGCTACGTGTACCACTGTATTAATACAGCTACGTGTAACACTGTATTAATACAGCTACGTGTATCAATATACTAATACAGCTACATGTACCACTGTATTAATACAGCTACATGTAACAACATATTAATACAGCTACGTGTACCACTGTATTAATACAGCTACGTGTAACCACTGTATTAATACAGCTACGTGTAACAATATATTAATACAGC
>NW_013878313.1:0-298 GCF_000517525.1 Limulus polyphemus
ATTTTGTTTTTCTAACAGGGTGGTTGGCCTTTGGAATGGGTTGTCTTCAGATGTTGTAGACGCAGTAAATTTAAGTGACTTTAAGAAAAGCTTTATAAGTACATGAATGAAAATTAATTTTAAAAAGTTAAATTTTTATTTAGTTTTTAATCATTGTAATTTAGTTTGAGGATGGAACAGTCGAGATGGACCAATAGGTTCCATGTTGTCCCAAAATATTATGTTATGTTATGTTAAATAATAACTATATCCCTCAGCCATATCATTTTCTTCTTAGAAAGAGAGAAATGAACTGTTG
>NW_013878314.1:0-298 GCF_000517525.1 Limulus polyphemus
CTAAAAGTATAGATCATTTTAATTTATTTAAGTCTAGATTAGGTAAAATAAGTAATAATAATAATATAATTAAAATGGTTCATGAGGCACGTACATGAGCAGCTTGTGGGTAATGTAATTTAATGGCGTAACGTGAGCTACACATTTCCCCCAACTGATAATGGTACAGATAGTAGTTAGACACAGTTCAAAGTGCAATAAAACAATGAGCTACTTAGGATAAACGAATGTAGTTTCATGTTACAATTTGAAGTCATTCTAGAAGAAAAAAAAAAGAGGTTTATTTCAATTTTGTTTT
>NW_013878315.1:0-298 GCF_000517525.1 Limulus polyphemus
CAGTGTAGTCTGTATAGCACTGGCTGCATGGTTGTGACAGTGTAGTCTGTATAGCACTGTCTGCATGATTGAATAACAGTGTAGTCTGTATGGCACTGTCTGCATGGTTGTGACAGTGTAGTCTGTATAGCACTGTCTGCATGATTGAATAACAGTGTAGTCTGTATAGCACTGTCTGCATGATTGAATAACAATGTAGTCTGTATAGCACTGTCTGCATGGTTGAATAACAGTGTAGTCTGTATAGCACTGGCTGCATGGTTGTGACAGTGTAGTCTGTATAGCACTGTCTGCATGA
>NW_013878316.1:0-298 GCF_000517525.1 Limulus polyphemus
AATCTCATTAATCCCTTCATGCGCGTCACTAATTAGATGACGAGGCATTTGGCTATTGATATATAAAATTACCCATTTTAATGTCAGGGTCGACACCATCAATAGATGCCAGTTTCGAGCTTGAATCATTATAGATTCAGAGAGTCATACATCTGCCATTGCCCATGCATCTGAATTCCTTCACTTAGATATTCAACACTGGACAGATGTCACTGTCCGGTTTGACGGGTTTCCCTTCCCGACTTGGGGATTACTTCCCCTGCCATTGGACATACAGTGGTTGGCGAGGCCACCATAT
>NW_013878317.1:0-298 GCF_000517525.1 Limulus polyphemus
ACAAGTCTTTTATGTGGCACCTGGTCAAATGCTTTCTGAAAATCCAGATATACCACAATTACACCATTACCCTTATCTACATAAGCAGTAACGTTTTCAAAGATTGTCAAAAGATTTGTAAGACAAGATTTTCCCTTAGTGAAACCATGTTGACTATCCAATAAAATTCTAAACTTTCTTAAATGACTTTGCAAAGCATATTTTAACAGGCTTTCCAAAACTTTTCCCACAACTGATGTAAGACAAATTGGTCTATAATAACTGGGATTATTGTTATCACCTCCCTTGAAAAGATGGG
>NW_013878318.1:0-298 GCF_000517525.1 Limulus polyphemus
AACCGATCCACTGGCAACCGAAGTTCCCGACCAAACATCAACTTTGCTGGAGTGTATCCAGTGGTTTCATGCTCTGCTGTCCAATATGCCATCAACATTGGAGGGAATAAGACATCCCAGTCATCTTGGTGGCTATTACAAAACTTTGCCAATTCCTGTCCCAGTGTCCAGTTGTACTTTTCTACCATCCCATCAGACTGTGGGTGAGGTGGCGTTGTCCTGGTCTTTCATTCTTGAAACACAGCTGATTCAAAGTTACGGCCTTGATCTGAATGCAGTTCGTATGGCATACCAAATC
>NW_013878319.1:0-298 GCF_000517525.1 Limulus polyphemus
AGGCTTATCATCAAAAGTTTAGAGGTTATTGTAAACAAGATAATCAAACTTATATGGAATTTGCCCACGAAAAAAAGGTTTATTTTGATCGATGGTGCAATTCAATGCATATTGGCAACAGTTTCGACTAACTAAGCCAGTTATGTCTGATTGAGGAATTTAAATGTTGTGCACGTGACAACGTCAAAACTTACTTGGATGAAAAGAAAGTTTAAACACTACAGGAAGCAGCCGCTCTTTCCGATGACTACACTTTAACACATAAAACCACTTTTCATAAAAAGAAATTCCAACCATC
>NW_013878320.1:0-297 GCF_000517525.1 Limulus polyphemus
AAACTGTATTTCTTGTAACAACATGTCGACAGTGGGACAATATCAGCATTAGTAAGCACCATAAAACTGTATTACTCATAACAGCAAGTCGACAATATCAGCATTAGTAAGCACCATAAAACTGTATTACTTGTAACGGCAAGTCGACAATATCAGCATTAGTAAGCACCATAAAACTGTATTACTTGTAACAACATGTCAACAATGAGTCAAGATCAGTATTAGTAAGCACAGTAAACTGTATTACTTGTAACAACATGTCGACAATGGGTCAAGATCAGCATTAGTAAGCACAAT
>NW_013878321.1:0-298 GCF_000517525.1 Limulus polyphemus
GCCCACTACTCAGACACTGTACCTGTTATTGTTGAACTAAAGTTGTACATCACCACTACTCAGACACTGTACCCGTTGTTGTTGAACTAAAGTTGTACATCCTCAATACTCAGACACTGTACCTGTTGTTGTTGAACTAAAGTTCTACATCCTCACTACTCAAACACTGTACCCGTTATTGTTGAACTAAAGTTGTATACCCGCAATACTCAGACACTGTACCAGTTGTTGTTGAACTAAAGTTGTACACCCCACTACTAAGACACTGTACCTGTTGTTGTTGAACTAAAGTTGTAAA
>NW_013878322.1:0-298 GCF_000517525.1 Limulus polyphemus
ATAATCATCATGTCCATGTAATTTACCCATGTCTAATGAAGTATGATATAATCATCGTGTTCATGTGTTTTACTCATGTCTTAATGTCTTTTACCCATGTCTTTTACCAATGTATGGTTTAATCATCGTGTCTATGTATTTTACACATGTCTTACTAAAATATGATATAATCATCTTGTCTATGTATTTTACCCATGTCTTAATAAAGTATGGTAAAAGCATGGTTTCATGTATTTGACATATTTCTTAATAAGGGATGGTATAATCATCTCGTCTATGTATTTTATTCATGTCTTTG
>NW_013878323.1:0-298 GCF_000517525.1 Limulus polyphemus
GATATTAAATGGTTAATGTATTGTCAACACTTAACATAAAAATATAAAGCTGATATTCCATGGTTAATGGATTGTCAACACTTAACATAATAATACACAGCAGATATTCCGCAATTAATGTATTGTCAACACTTAACATAATAATATACAGCTGATATTACATGGTTAATGTATTGTCAACCCTTAACATAATAATATACAGCAGATATTCCCCAGTTAATGTATTGTCAACATTTAACATAATAATATACAGCTGATATTCCATGGTTAATGGATTGTCAACACTTAACATAATATT
>NW_013878324.1:0-298 GCF_000517525.1 Limulus polyphemus
TGAGGGAAACAACTTTTCATGTAATAAGATAACCTTTCGTTAATCATGAATTTACATAACTTCCGTCATGGAGACGGGTTCTCCAGCTAGTAGGAAATAAACTGGCAAGACATTCATTGTTTGGAAAATAAATGTATTGTTGCGTATCTACTTGTTTGTTAATTTCCCGTAGATATTCTTTCCGAAAAACTTCAGCGATACAAGTCCTTTCCTAAATAAAACTAGTTTATTCTTTTTCAATACAAATTTGCAATACACTTAATTTCCACAGTCATTTTTAACTTAAACGTACATGCTA
>NW_013878325.1:0-296 GCF_000517525.1 Limulus polyphemus
CTGCCATTTATTTGCCCAACTCACTAAATGATCTAAGTCTTTTTTGTAAATCACCAGCATCCTCTTCACAGCTAGCAACACCCAAGACCTTAATATCATCTGCAAATTTAAGTAATTTATTGACTATTCCTTCATCTATGTCATAGATGTAAATCAAAATGAGCAAAGGTCCTCCCTGTGGTACTCCACTTGTGACATTAATCTAGTTTCACTGAACTCCATTTGTAACAACCCTCTGCTTTCTTCCATCCAATTAGCTAACTTATCCCCCACACCTGTAGAAATATTTTTTTTTG
>NW_013878326.1:0-298 GCF_000517525.1 Limulus polyphemus
ACTTATACGTTAGCGCTAGCGATACACTCGGTAGAAATATTGTTTCTTTTAGTCCTCTCTTAAGCTATTTACACGTTAGCGCTGGCGAAACACTCGGTAGAAATATTGTTTCTTTTAGTCCTCTCTTAAGCTACTTACACGTTAGCGCTGGGGAAACACTTGGTAGAAATATTGTTTCTTTTAGTCCTCTCTTAAGCTATTTACACGTTAGCGCTGGCGATACACTCGGTAGAAATATTGTTTCTTTTAGTCCTCTCTTAAGCTGTTTACACGTTAGCGCTGGCGAAACACTCGGTAG
>NW_013878327.1:0-298 GCF_000517525.1 Limulus polyphemus
GCTATAAACTTCGAAAGCTATAACTGTGATTTTTATAACGCTTATCAATCGGAAAACTTAAGATATTTGTTTAACTTCAGTGGATTCTCATCGGACATTAATATTTTTTACGAAAACATTACTTAACTTCAACGGTGAAAAACAGCGTGTGTGTGGCCAAGGAGACAAAGCTAGCTAGCTTCCCCGCGAATCATACTTACACCAACACGTAATTAACTTAAATTTTATTGTTGTGTATATATTAAAACGTATTTGTGTTAAAAAAGAAAACTGTGTGTATTAATCTTGTTGGCAAATA
>NW_013878328.1:0-298 GCF_000517525.1 Limulus polyphemus
TGTCACTGGTTAAGCCACATTTGGAATATTGTGTTTAATCTTGGGCTCCTTACCTTAGGAAAGACATTGAATTGTTTGAAAGGGTTCAGAGAATGGTGCCTGGAATGGAAGGGTTGTCAAATGAGGAGAAGCTGAAATCTCTCGAATTGTTTTCTCTTGAAAAAAGAAGAGTTAGAGGGGATCTGAATGAGGTGTTTAATATTGTAAAATGAATTGATAGTGTTGATGCATCATCTTTTTTCATATTTAACAGTGAGAATAGTAATATAAATTTTGGCAAGGTAAGAGTCATCTTCAG
>NW_013878329.1:0-297 GCF_000517525.1 Limulus polyphemus
GTACAGCTTATAAATGAGCCAGATAAGTCGGTTTACATGTTATTTAAGCGAACGGAATGGTAGTTAGTCTTTATGGTTAAACAATATTCTGCTGTGTTCTACTTTTTATGTTTTGTCACTTATTGTATACTTTTTAGTAAAATATATTTTCACTTTGAGTAACCATATTGTAATAATATCAACACTAACTGACTCTATCTATACAACATGTACTGGTGTTACCCGTTTCTTTATAACGTTTTATATCACAACAATATCAACACTAACTGACTCTATCTATACAACATGTACTGGTGT
>NW_013878330.1:0-298 GCF_000517525.1 Limulus polyphemus
CACTTAGTTTGTTCAATATTAGCGTATAAAGTAGGTAAACATCCTGATTTGGAAATATCTCACTTAGTTTGTTCAATATTAGCGTATAAAGTAGGTAAACATCCTGACTTGGAAATACCTCACTTAGTTTGTTCAATATTAGCGTATAAAGTAGGTAAGCATCCTGATTTGGAAATATCTCACTTAGTTTGTTCAATATTAGCGTATAAAGTAGGTAAACATCCTGATTTGGAAGTATCCCACTTAGTTTGTTCAATATTAGCGTATAAAGTAGGTAAACATCCTGATTTGGAAATAT
>NW_013878331.1:0-421 GCF_000517525.1 Limulus polyphemus
TCCAACAGTGTTTATATTATAGAATTGATTGTAGTATTTAAATCAACATTCAAAATCCAACAGTGTATTGATATTCTAGAATTATTTGTAGTATTTAAATCAACATTCAAAATCCAACAGTGTTTATATTATAGAATTGATTGTAGTATTTAAATCAACATTCAAAATCCAACAGTGTTTATATTATAGACTTGATTGTAGTATTTAAATCAACATTCAAAATCCAACAATGTATTTATATTCTAGAATTGATTGTAGTATTTAAATGAACATTCAAAATCCAACAGTATTTATATTATAGAATTATTTGTAGTATTTAAATCAACATTCAAACTCTAACAATGTACTTATATTCTAGAATTGATTGTAGTATTGAAATGAACATTCAAAATCCAACAATGTACTTATATTCTTGAATTGA
>NW_013878332.1:0-298 GCF_000517525.1 Limulus polyphemus
GTTTCACCATATGTTGTTTACTGGTTTTACAATCTCTTGTTACCAGGTTTCACCAGATGTTGTTACTAGTTTTTACCATATGTTGTTACTAGGTTTTACAATCTCTTGTTACCAGGTTTCACCATATGTTGTTTACTTGGTTGTACAATCTTTTGTTACTAGGTTTCACCATATGTTGTTACTAGGTTTCACCATATGTTGTTTACTTGGTTTTACAATCTCTTGTTACCAGGTTTCTCCAGATGTTGTTACCAGGTTTCATCAGATGTTGTTACTAGGTTTCACCATATGTTGTTAC
>NW_013878333.1:0-298 GCF_000517525.1 Limulus polyphemus
TTAAAACAGTATGGTTCTGTGAATAATTTTAAGTCTACATATATAACAATATAGTACTTAAGAATTGAAAGTGGACAGTTATAACAGTATGGTTCTGTGAAGAATTTCAAGTCTACAGGTATAACATCATGGTTCTGTGAAGAATTGTAGGAGGAAAGATATAAAAGTATGATTCTGAGAAGAATTGTAAGTGGACTGATATAAAAGTATGCTTCTGAGAAGAATTGTAAGTGTACAGATATAACAGTACGGTTCTGAGAAGAATTGTAAGTGGACAGATATTACAATATGGTTCTGT
>NW_013878334.1:0-297 GCF_000517525.1 Limulus polyphemus
CTTTCGTGTGCTACCGCGTTTAACTTGTTCCCCTAATATAAGAGGGAAACTAAAGTTAGGGTCATCCCTCTCAAAAGTACGGGGTACGGTCTCCGCCTCAGATACGCGGAAAGCCTCGGCATTGAACGCCAACCACCGGTCGAGGTATCGCCGGACGGACCTACGGCCGCGTTCCCGGAGGGCGTTCCGGCAGAGGCGTAAGGTACCGCCGTCGAGATCGGGTCCGTGGAAAATTCTCCGATAGTCGGTAACGTTCTTTCGTCTGCTACCGCGTTTAACTTGTTCCCATAATATAAG
>NW_013878335.1:0-318 GCF_000517525.1 Limulus polyphemus
GCTGTCAATAAGAAGACACAAGATTTAACGATACTGTGTACTGTCAATAAGAAGGCACAAGATATAACGATACTGTGTACTGTCAATAAGAAGACACAAGATTTAACGATACTGTGTACTGTCAATAAGAAGACACAAGATTTAACGATACTGTGTACTGTCAATAAGAAGACACAAGTATTTACGATACTGTGTACTGTCAATAAGAAGACACAAGATATAAGAATACTGTGTACTATCACTAACAAGCCACAAGAATTAACAATAAAGTGTACTATCACTAAAAAGCCAAAAGATTTTAAAGATACTGTGTACTCT
>NW_013878336.1:0-319 GCF_000517525.1 Limulus polyphemus
TGTTTAATGGATGTTGGGTTACGTTATAGACAATCACCGATATTCAACTAAACTGTTTAATGGCTGTTGGGTTACGTTATAGCCAGTCACCGATATTCAACTAAACTGTTTAATAGCTGTTGGGTTACGTTATAGCCAGTCACCGATATTCAACTAAACTGTTTAATGGCTGTTGGGTTACGTTATAGCCAATCACCGATATTCAACTAAACTGTTTAATGGCTGTTGGGTTACGTTATAGCCAGTCATCGATATTCAACTAAACTGTTTAATGGCTGTTGGGTTACGTTATAGCCAGTTCACCGATATTCAACTAAAC
>NW_013878337.1:0-298 GCF_000517525.1 Limulus polyphemus
GTATATAGAAATATAAGTAAGATGTAAGTAAAACAAGGGCAATACTTCAGATCAACGTCATCCTTTGGTTACATATAGAATTATAAGTTAGATGTAAGTAAAACAAGGGCAATACTTCAGATCAATGTCATCGTTTGGTTATATATAGAATTATAAGTAAGATGTAAGTAAAACATGGGCAATACTTCAGATCAACATCATCGTTTGGTTACATATAGAATTATAAGTAAGATGTAAGTAAAACAAGGGCAATACTTCAGATCAACGTCATCGTTTGGTTACATATAGAATTATAAGT
>NW_013878338.1:0-297 GCF_000517525.1 Limulus polyphemus
TTCATATAAACCATATTTCAAAACATTTACAAAAAGAATAAAGTAGATTAAATGCTTGGTTAATAACAACAAGAAAACAGTAACATCTATAACTCGAATTATATATATATATGAAACCAACATTTTGAAGCTCTTAACCTTGTGCATTTTTACATCTAGTTTGTTCGGTTTCTCAGGCGGTTACGTGATATTTTTATAATTTTCTCTCAAGTACAAACTAATTCAGTATGCATGAGGATCTTTTTCTTAACACAAGTTGCCATAGAAATGCGCCTCGCACTTTGGGGCCGTGAGATA
>NW_013878339.1:0-298 GCF_000517525.1 Limulus polyphemus
GATAACCCAGCCATTTTATAATCATCAGATACTAGCCTTCCTTTATCATCCCTCAAGGGTCCTACCCCCATTCTAATATTTTGTTTGCCCTTAATATATTTAAAGAAATTTTTACTATTTATTTTTACATTTTCAGCCAACCTTTTCTCATACATCCTTTTTGATGTCCTAATTTCCTGTTTCACCAACTTTCCTGATCTTTTATAATCATCTAAATCTCCTATCATACTAGTTAATTTAAATTTCTTTAACTTGTGATGCTTTTCTTTAATTTTATCTCTTCAACTCTTTGTGAGTC
>NW_013878340.1:0-297 GCF_000517525.1 Limulus polyphemus
TAAACTTATATTCAAGTTTTTCTTCATTACCCATTCAAGCCGTTTTCAGCCATTATTAGTCTCAAAGTGGGTTCCTCGTCACCGAATACACAGAAGAAGAGCTAACAACTAAGAACATTCCATCCACTTTCTGTGCTTTCTGGACAGTAAAATCAAACTAATAAAAATACACAGAATACACAGAAGAAGAGCTAACAACTAAGAACATTCCATCCACTTTCTGTGCTTTCTGGACAGTAAAATCAAACTAATAAAAATACACAAGAATACACAGAAGAAGAGCTAACAACTAAGAAC
>NW_013878341.1:0-298 GCF_000517525.1 Limulus polyphemus
AAAAATTATCTTTTAATCAAGGATATAAGTTAACTCACACAGTAGTCAAGGGTATAATTTAACTCATACTGTAATCAAGGATATAAGTTAACTCGTCTTGTTGTCAAGGTTATAAATGATCTTTTAATCAAGAATATAAGATAACTCATCCTATAATCAAGGATGTATGTTAACTCATCGTGTAATTACGGATATATGTTAAGTCATCGTGTAATTACGGATGTATGTTAACTCATCGTGTAATTACGGATGTATGTTAACTCACCGTGTAATTACGGATGTATGTTAACTCATCGTG
>NW_013878342.1:0-297 GCF_000517525.1 Limulus polyphemus
GGGTGTTATTCTTTGCTTACTCTCTATAACGTGATATCTCTATCTATCTGTGATGCCCAATTTTCAGTAAAATCTCTTTTTGCGTCGTTTATTTATATAAATATCGAGTTACGTGATGTCTGTATGGCTTAGAGTGTTTGCTAGAGCAAACTATCATTTTCTTATAATTAGTGTTTGTTCTACGTGTTTTGTCTGTCCCTTCTCTTTATTTCTAATTTTGGAAATTTTGAATCGCATATCTCTTGAGTTATTTATCGTTTATATATGTGCGTTTCTTTGATATAACCCTCTATTAAT
>NW_013878343.1:0-467 GCF_000517525.1 Limulus polyphemus
GTCCATTATCTGTGTATCTCTATCTCTGTACTTACATAGAACTACAATAAACCATAGCTCCCTGTAGTCCAGTTGTCCATTATCTAAGTATCTCTATCTCTGTACTTACACAGAACTACAATAAACCATAGCTCCCTGTAGTCCAGTTGTCCATTATCTAAGTATCTCTATCTCTGTACTTACATAGAACTACAATAAACCATAGCTTCCTGTAGTCCAGTTCTCCATTATGTAAGTATCTCTATCTCTGTACTTATATAGAACTACATTAAACCATAGCTTCCTGTAGTCCAGTTCTCCATTATCTGTGTATCTCTATCTCTGTACTAACACAGATCTACAGTAAACCAATACTTTTATAGCTTCCTGTAGTCCAGTTGTCCATTATCTGTGTATCTCTTTCTCTGTACTTACATATAACTACAATAAACCTCTACTGTCTACATTTACCTGTAATCCAGTTGTTT
>NW_013878344.1:0-420 GCF_000517525.1 Limulus polyphemus
CATTTAAACCTAAAACTACCACTGCTCACACCATTTGAATGTTAGTTAAAGAGTTACACACCTGTTAGGTAATCTCACTTTCAAAAACTATTCTTGCAGGAAAATAAGTTAATTTGTGACTAATACATTTAAAATCCACCCTAACCTAATCATCTGCAAATGTTGAAACTAAATATGACGGGAAAACCATGATGCATTCTATATATTCCCCTCTGAAGCAAAACTGAAGTAAAGGAGTTCACGTAATTTCATCTTCAGTGATTTTTATTAAACAATGCAATTTACTTTTACCCTATCAGACATGTTTAAAGGCATTGTCAACTTATAGAATTCACTTGTACTTCCTCTGCTGAAACAAAACAGGTAAACCTCAATGGAGTTACACAGATTTGCAGGTTGTGATGTAACTTATTCATTTTT
>NW_013878345.1:0-297 GCF_000517525.1 Limulus polyphemus
TAAGCTTGTAATTGGTTTTCCACACACACACGCACAGAAAGTTCACATTAAAATTTATTCTGTGACAAAGTTTAATTATTTAATTTTTAAACATAAAAAATACAAAGACTTGCCACCTTTGATTTTGGGTTGATTTCAGCTCCCAACAAAATAAATACTCTTTTATGGATTTCTTGAATTTTGTCTGGCCATGATATGGTAATTGTTTCCACATAGGTGGAAAACTGTAATAGTTTTGAATAAATCAGTGCTGATTTATCCTTGCAAGTTGAATAACAATGTAGTTTGAACGATTTT
>NW_013878346.1:0-297 GCF_000517525.1 Limulus polyphemus
TTGATAACTATATACCAGCTAACGTAGATATAGGTGTCCACAGTGTGTGTGTGTGGGGGGGAGGGTAAAGTTGATAACTATATACCAGCTAACGTAGATATAGGTGTCCACAGTGTGTGGGGGAGGGGGGAATCAAAGTTGATAACTATATACCAGCTAACGTAGATATAGGTGTCCACAGTGTGTGTGTGGGGGGGGGAGGGTAAAGTTGATAACTATATACCAGCTAACGTAGATATAGGTGTCCACAGTGTGTGGGGGAGGGGGTAATCGAAAGTTGATAACTATATACCAGCT
>NW_013878347.1:0-299 GCF_000517525.1 Limulus polyphemus
GTTTGATAAAAAAAATTGGAATCACAATTCATTTAAGTCAGCTTTGTTTAACTGTTCCAACTAATTATGAGTTAAAAGTTTGATAAAAAAAATTGGAATCACAATTCATTCAAGTCAACTTTGTTTAACTGTTCCAACTAATTATGAGTTAAAAGTTTGATAAAAAAAATTGGAATCACAATTCATTTAAGTCAGCTTTGTTTAACTGTTCCAACTAATTATGAGTTAAAAGTTTGATAAAAAAAATTGGAATCACAATTCATTCAAGTCAGCTTTGTTTAACTGTTCCAACTAATTAT
>NW_013878348.1:0-292 GCF_000517525.1 Limulus polyphemus
TTATGCAGTATCAGTAACTAACTACCAACTAGAACCCCTAGCCTATAGTTATGCAGTATCCGGAACTAACCACCAACTAGAACACCTAGCCTATAGTTATCCAGTATCAGTAACTAACCACCAACTAGAACCCCTAGCCTATAGTTATGCAGTATCCGGCACTAACCACCAACTAGAACCCTTAGCCTATAGTTATGCAGTATCCGGAATTAACCATCAACATGAACCCCTAGCCTATAGTTATGCAGTATCAGTAACTAACCACCAACTAGAACCCCTAGCCTATAGTTAT
>NW_013878349.1:0-486 GCF_000517525.1 Limulus polyphemus
GTTAGATTTCTAACACAAGAGTGCATGTTATATACAGTCTGAGACTGATGAACACTGTTAGATTTCTCACACAAGAGTGCATGTTATATATAGTCTGAGATTGATGAACACTGTTAGATTTCTCACACAAGAGTGCATGTTTTATAAAGTCTGAGATTGATGAACACTGTTAGATTTCTCACACAAGAGTGCATGTTATACATAGTCTGAGATTGATGAACAATGTTAGATTTCTCACACAAGAGTGCATGTTATATATAGTCTGAGATTGATGAACAATGTTAGATTTCTCACACAAGAGTGCATGTTATATATAGTCTGAGATTGATGAACACTGTTAGATTTCTAACACAAGAGTGCATGTTATGAACACTGTTAGATTTCTCACACAAGAGTGCATGTTTTATAAAGTCTGAGATTGATGAACACTGTTAGATTTCTAACACAAGAGTGCATGTTATATATAGTCTGAGATTGATGAACACT
>NW_013878350.1:0-408 GCF_000517525.1 Limulus polyphemus
CCGTTAATCTGCATGTCACAGCACTTAACTCAACTACAATACCCCCTATGTCAGGGTAAGTATAATTTGGGGTAGGATAAAAGAACATCCCCATGGGAATCCAATGTCTTGTTGAGGCTACGTGGAAGTACCCATCCAGGCCAGCAGATTTGAAGATTGGAAGGTCACTTGTGGCGGGTCGTCAAGTGGTACCTATAGCAGTGGCCAATTTCTCTGAATATGAGCAGACACTTGGGGAAGGGGCATTGTTGATGTGTGCCAGGAGGTAGAGCCAGTCAATGTTAAAGCAAGGAATGCAACTGTGAAAAAATGACATACACTTCCGGAATATTTGACTGACCTCTATAAGAAGAGCATAGTCCATTTGTCATCATCATAAGCTCTTCATGTAAAAGAACTTTTGGTAAA
>NW_013878351.1:0-297 GCF_000517525.1 Limulus polyphemus
ATTTATATGCTTCAGCCATTTTCATTTGATGGAAACCCGACTTTAAGTCCAGAATTGAAAACCACCTGGCTCTACTTAGGGTATCAAGAGCATCATCAATTCTTGGCAGTGGGTATGAGTCTTTTTGGTTATACTGTTAAGAGCTCTGAAGTCCACACAACAACGTTAGGTCCCATCCTTCTTCTGGACTAACACGACAGGAGCTGACCAGAGACTATCTGATTTCTCGAATATCCCTTCCTTAATTAAGCCATCCATGACCTTCTCCATCTCTTGTCGCTTTACCGGAGCTATTCT
>NW_013878352.1:0-659 GCF_000517525.1 Limulus polyphemus
ACAAGATTTAACGTATACTGTGTACTGTCAATAAGAAGACACAAGTATTTAACGAATACTGTGTTACTGTCAATAAGAAGACACAAGATTTAACGATACTGTGTACTGTCAATAAGAAAACACAAGATTTAACGATACTGTGTACTGTCAATAAGATATCACGCGATTTAACGATACTGTGTACTGTCAATAAGAAGACACGAGTTAACGATACTGTGTACTGTCAATAAGAAGACACAAGATTTAACGATACTGTGTACTGTCAATAAGAAGACACAAGATTTAACGATACTGTGTACTTCTTATTGACAGTACACAGTATCGTTAAATCTTGTGTCTTCTTATTGACAGATCGTCGAATATTGTCTTGACAGTACACATTCTTATTGACAGTACACAGTATCGTTAAATCTTATGTCTTCTTATTGACAGGACACATTATTGTTAAATCTTATGTTTTCTTACCCAATACTGTGTACTTTCAATAAGAAGACACACGATTAAGCAATACTGTGTACTATCTATAAAAAGACACAAGATTTAACGATACTGTGTACTGTCAATAAGAAGACACAAGATTTAACGATACTGTCTACTGTCAATAAGAAGACAAAAGATTTAACGATACTGTGTACTGTCAATAAGAAGACACAAGATTT
>NW_013878353.1:0-298 GCF_000517525.1 Limulus polyphemus
TCCTAGGTGTTTATGGAGTAGTTGTACCAAGTAAGGCTAAAGATGAGTATGGTTATAAATTCGGAAACTAGTTACACCTAGGTGTTCATGGAGTAGTTTTACCAAGTAAGGCTAAAGATGAGTATGGTTATAAATTCGGAAAATAGAGTTACACATAGGTGTTCTTGGAGTAGTTGTACCAAGTAAGAATAGAGATGAGTATGGTGTTTATTAATTTTGTAACTAGAGTTACACCTAGGTGTTCGTTGAGTTGTTGTTCCAAATAACGATAAAGATGAGAAAAGTGGTTATAAATTCG
>NW_013878354.1:0-298 GCF_000517525.1 Limulus polyphemus
ACTCACATATTGTATCAATACAATGTTGTCACCTGTCTGTTTTTGAGTTTGGTTATTTACTCACATATTGTATCAATATAATGTTGTCACCTGTCTGTTTTTGAGTTTGGTTATTTCCTAACTTATTGTATCAATACAATGTTGTCACCTGTCTGTTTTTGAGTTTGGTTATTTACTCACATATTGTATCAATATAATGTTGTCACCTGTCTGTGTTTGAGTTTGGTTATTTACTCACATATTGTATCAATACAATGTTGTCACCTGTCTGTGTTTGAGTTTGGTTATTTACTCACAT
>NW_013878355.1:0-374 GCF_000517525.1 Limulus polyphemus
GCCTCCACCCACTTAGGGCAAGACCTAAAGTAGGAGGGGTGGGAACCACTACAATTAACACAGTGAGGGTCCATTTTGAAAAAGAGGTACAGCGTTTGAAGACTATTAATAACATATCTTATCCTGAGGCTCGGAAGCTATTGTTCCCTCCTACATCGCGGACATATGCCTCTGCACTATGCTCCACTGCTACAGTGGGAGTGCAGACGGACCTTTCCGTGCCTCCATCTGAGTCTTTTTCACGCCATGTGCGGGGTCTTCTGCCCTCCGTGGATAATAAAGTGGATCAGTCAATCTCTGTCCCCACTGTTCCTTCCAGTGACTGCCTGGGTCAACCTCCTCGGGCACCAGCCTCTGGTGTCCGTGCGAGTCCA
>NW_013878356.1:0-298 GCF_000517525.1 Limulus polyphemus
GAATACGGAAATGGTGGAGCACATACAGGCGGGGTCACAGCATCTAAGCCATGCATACACAAGCACTCGGGACAAGTCATCTGGGCGAGTCCAGCGACATCAGCGGGACAGCTTCCTTGCGGCTTTCACTGCCACGCATCATAACATGCCTCGCTCGCCAGTGGACTTGGCAGACAGACAAGATTAGGCAGACAAACCAATAAGATGCCTACAGCACGACCGCCACTGAGCCTGGTTTCTCGCCATATCCTGCAGCGTTAACAGCCATTGGTCTGCGACGCCGCGCGGACCCCATCCA
>NW_013878357.1:0-299 GCF_000517525.1 Limulus polyphemus
TCGTTTAAAATCTGCGGGACTGAAGTCAAGGAGAGTCATAAAACGGCCGACACTTGACGATCGCCATCGCAGGGAGAGGTTGGCCTGGTGCAGAGCAAGGCAGAACTGGAACCTTCAAACCTGGCGACGAATACACTGATCAGACGAGAGTAGATTTTACTCCACGTAACTGATGATCGTCGAACCCGTGTTTGGAGGCATCGTAACGCAGCTTACACTACCAAGAAAAATTAGTTCCAACAAGTGCCTTTGGTTGGGGGCGTCAGTTATAGTTATGGGGCGTGTGTCTCACATGATTG
>NW_013878358.1:0-298 GCF_000517525.1 Limulus polyphemus
GTCCTCTTCGATGGACCAGGACGACCTGGACGCTGCTCAGTTGTTTCCTTGCCATGTTTCCTGAACTGCACGATGATTCTGTTGATTGTCGAAAGCGGAATTCCCAAATTCTGCGAAATTTGCCGCTGACTTATTTCATCATCTGCTTGACCAACTATTCTTTCTCAAACAAAATCTGACAATTCGAGAGAACCTTGAGCTCTAGGCATGTTGTAGCACAAGATAATTAGTGTGCGGATCATTTTCAATTATATAGTGCTCTGTGAACACAAATTAGTTAGCATAAATCAGTTAAATG
>NW_013878359.1:0-298 GCF_000517525.1 Limulus polyphemus
TTTTCCTCTTGACTTGCCGGTCGAGTATGGCCCAGAGGTTTTCGATGGGGTTCATGTCAGGAGATTGGCTCGGCCAGGGCAACTTCTAGATACCATTTTCTTCCTGCCACTTTTGAGTGTTTCTAGTAGTGTGACACGGTGCTCCATCTTCCTGGAACAACATTGTGTTCTTGTCCACGAAACCCGAAGAATAAAGTGGCAAGAGTCTTTCCTCCAATATTTCGACGTATTTCACAAAATTTACGTTGCCAACGCACTCCACTAAGCTCGATCTTCCACCAACCCAAACAGCTCTCCG
>NW_013878360.1:0-298 GCF_000517525.1 Limulus polyphemus
TAATTTAGCAGCGTAAGACTAGAGGGAAGGCAGCTAGTCATCACCACCCACCACCAACTCTTGGACTACTCTTTTTACCAACGAATAGTGGGATTTACCGTCACATTATAGCGCCTCCACGGCTGAAAGGACGAGCATGTTTGGTGGAACGGGGATTCGAACCCGCGACCCTCAGATTGTGAGTCGAGCGCCCTTACCACCTATCCATGCCGGGCCTATCAGAATTAGTTAATATTCCATAGTAGGCAACATCAGTGATCAAAAATCAGTATCAGAGTTAGTTAATATTCCGTAGTAT
>NW_013878361.1:0-522 GCF_000517525.1 Limulus polyphemus
AGAACCCAGTACCCCTGAAAAACGAAAGCTAATAAAATTCCTTTTAATTACATAGCTAGTTGTATTTATAATCCTTTAAAATATAATAAACAATATTATATTATTAAAATATATCCAACTTCCTATTCAAATTTTATATACAAGTCGAATAAGTATAAAAGGTTTACTATTATAACTGTCGCTTGAATATATATATACATAGATAGATAAAGAGAGAGAGTTTCGTACGTTTACACGACGAAAATTATTCATAACAAAAACATTATATAAACCATGAAATGCAGTCAAAATTCAAATATATATATACATAGATAGATAAAGAGAGAGAGTTTCGTACGTTTACACGACGAAAATTATTCAGAACAAAAACATTATATAAACCAAGAAATGCAGTCAAAATTCAATATATATATATTGTTGCATACAAGGTCAAAATATAGATATGTTAAAAGACAAAAACCACAGAGATCCCTTAAATATAAAGATTCACAGGATACTGAAATCAATGTTCATCTCTAAACT
>NW_013878362.1:0-346 GCF_000517525.1 Limulus polyphemus
CATATGGAATGTTCAGAAGATACATTGTTGAACGTCCTGTTACTTTACAGTTGTAGATCACATGGATTGTTCAGAAGATACATTGTTGAACGTCCTGTTACTTTACTGTTGTAGATCATATGGAAAGTTCAGAAGATACATTGTTGAACTAACTATTACTTTACTGTTGTAGATCATATGGAATGTTCAGAAGATACATTGTTGAACTTACTGTTACTTTACAGTTGTAGATCACATGGATTGTTCAGAAGATACATTGTTGAACTAACTATTACTTTACTGTTGTAGATCATATGGAATGTTCAGAAGATACATTGTTGAACTAACTGTTACTTTACTGTTGTAT
>NW_013878363.1:0-298 GCF_000517525.1 Limulus polyphemus
CATTCAGATATACCAATAACACCAGAAAATAGAATAGCGACTAAAGAAATAAAATTAATGACAACTTTATATGATAAAAATAATTACGTGCTACACTATAGAAGTCTGAAACTATATTTATCACTAGGAATTAATTGTTTGTTTGTTTGGAATTTCGCGCAAAGCTACACGAGGGCTATCTGCGCTAGCCGTCCCTAATTTACCAGTGTAAGAGTAGAGGGAAGGCAGCTAGTTATCACTACCCACCACCAACTCTTGGGCTACTCTTTTACCAACGCATAGTGGGATTGACCGTCAC
>NW_013878364.1:0-298 GCF_000517525.1 Limulus polyphemus
AGACTACACGTTTAATTGAGATCTACTCTTATTTTAAAATGTCAATAAAACCATTGTCTTCATTTATCTTTTATCGAAGTTGTATCACTAATCATGCTTGGAGACGGCTTGAATGGGTAATGAAGAAAAACTTTAATATAAGTTTAACATAACAGCAAATGTACAACGTTTCGACAAGGTTTTGTGATAATCAGGTACAAGTAGTTTACACTGACACAGATAAATATATACAGTATTGAACAAAGAGGTCACATGACCGGATACTGTTGCAAAACTTAGAAGAGGTATCTTGGCACCT
>NW_013878365.1:0-490 GCF_000517525.1 Limulus polyphemus
GTTACAACTTTGAATTGTTGAAATTGTTTGGTCTGAGGAAATGGTGAGTATCAAACGTTACAAATTTGAATTGTAGAAATTGTTTGGTCTGAGGAAGTGGTGAGTATCAAACGTTACTACTTTGAATTGTTGAAATTGTTTGGTCTGAGGAAGTGTTGAGTATCAAACGTCACAACTTGAATTGTAGAAATTGTTTGGTCTGAGGAAATGGTGAGTTTCAAACGTTACAATTTTGAATCGTAGAAATTGTTTGGTCTGGGGAAATGGTGAGTTTCAAACGTTACAATTTTGAATCGTAGGAAATTGTTTGGTCTGGGGAAATGGTGAGTTTCAAACGTTACAACATTGAATTGTTGAAATTGTTTGGTCTGAGGAAATGGTGAGTATCAAACGTTACAACTTTGAATTGTTGAAATTGTTTGGTCTGGGTAAATGTTGAGTATCAAACGTTACAACTTTGAATTGTTGAAATTGTTTGGTCTGTGGAAAT
>NW_013878366.1:0-326 GCF_000517525.1 Limulus polyphemus
ATGTAACTATATAACTTGCTGTGTCATTACAAATGATGATGATATATAAAAATTATGTCACTATATAACTTGCTGTGTCATTACAAATAATGATGATATATAAAAATTATGTCACTATATAACTTGCTATGTTATTACAAATAATGATGACATAAAAATTATGTCACTATATAACTTGCTGTCATTACAAATAATGATGATATATAAAAATTATGTCACTATATAACTTGCTATGTCATTACAAATAATGATGATATATAAAAATTATGTCACTATATAACTTGCTATGTTATTATAAATAATGATGATATATAAAAATTATGTCA
>NW_013878367.1:0-1640 GCF_000517525.1 Limulus polyphemus
TGTCTTCTTATTGACAGTACACAGTATTGTTAAATCTTGTGTCTTCTTATTGACAGTACACAGCATTGTTAAAACGTGAATACACGGGGTCTTTATGACCTTATGATGGATTGTACAGTGTCATGATGTTGTATTTATAACAGAGTTTTATATAACAGGTGAATACATTATTATGTCATAGTACATTACATCATAGGGTAAAAAGGACCCCAAGTATTCACTTGATATAATAAATTCATTTATAATTACAACAGCATGCCAAACTTCAATGCATATGAAGGTCATAAAGACTTCGTGTTTTCACTTTTTATATAAATTGCTGTTATAATTACAAAAGAATGTCATTGTACAATACATCATCAGGTTATAAAGACCCCGTGTATTCATTTTTATATAAAGTACTGTTATATTACAACAGCATGTCATTGTACAATACTTCATAAAGTCATAAAGACCCCGTAATTATAACTTTATTTTATATAACAAGTGAATACAAAGGGTCCTTATGACCTGATGATGTATTGTACAATGACATACTGTTGTAATTATAACTGCATTTTATATAACAAGTGAATACACAGGGTCTTTATAACCTGATGATGTAGGATGTTACTGTACAATACATCATAAGGTCATAAAGACCCCGTGTATTCACTTGTTCTATAATATACTGTTATATTTACAACAGAATGTCATTGTACAATATTATAGAAAAAGTGAATACACGGGGTCTTTATGACCTTATAATGTATTGTACAGTAACATGCTGTTGTAATTATCACTGTATCTTATAAAAGAAGTGAATACACGGTGTCTTTATGACCTTATGATGTATTGTACAATTACATGTTGTTGTAATTATTTTTGTGTTTTATATAAGAATTGAATACACGGGGTCTTTATGATCTTATGATGTATTGTACAATGACATGCTGTTGTAATTATAACTGTATTTTATATAACAAGTGAATACACGGGGTCTTTATGACCTTATGAAGTATTGTATAATGACATGCAATGTTATAAAAATACAGTTATACTTACAGCGACCCCTTGTATTCACGTTTATGACTTTATGATGTAATTTACTATGACATGCTGTTGTAATTATAACTGTATTTTATATAACAAATAAAGACCTCGTGTATTCACTTGTTTTATAAAAAAGTTTTAATTACAACAACATGTCATTGTACAATACTTCATAAGGTCATAAATACCCCGTGTATTCACGACCCCGTGTATTCACTTTTTATATAAAACACAAAATAATTACAACAACATGTAATTGTACAATACATCATAAGGTCATCATAAGGTCATAAATGTCATTATACAATACTTCATAAGGTCATAAAGACCCCGTGTATTCATTTTTTATATAAAATACTGTTATATTACAACAGTATGTTACTGTACAATACACTTACAGCAGCAAATACCTGTATTTTATATAACATGTGAATACAAGGGGTCTTTATGACTTTATGATGTAATTTACTATGACATGCTGTTGTAATTATAACTGTATTTTATAAAACAAGTGAATACAGTGGGTCTTTATGACCTGATGATGTATTGTACAATGACATACTGTTGTAAGTATAACAGTATATTATAAAACAAGTGAATACACGAAG
>NW_013878368.1:0-298 GCF_000517525.1 Limulus polyphemus
TTATTTCATCTTCCACTAGTTATACTGCTACATAGTTGTTAATCTCTTAGCATTGTTATTAATCTCAAAACGTATTTTATCTTCCACTAGTTATACTGCTACATAGTTGTTAATCTCGTATCATTGTTATTAATCTCAAAACGTATTTTATCTTCCACTAGTTATACTGTTACATAGTTGTTAATCTCTTAGCATTGTAAATAATATCAAACTTATTTCATCTTCCACTAGTTATACTGCTACATAGTTGTTAATCTCTTAGCATTGTAAATAATATCAAACTTATTTCATCTTCCAC
>NW_013878369.1:0-297 GCF_000517525.1 Limulus polyphemus
CATCGTGTTATACAAAACTAATATGTCTCCTGTCAGAAAGGTTACTGTGTAGGATTGTGTTGCATCATGTTATAGGAAGGTAGTAAGTCTACTGTCCAATACGTTGGTGTTGTGTTCCATCGTGTTATACAAAACTAATATGTCTCCTGTCAGAAAGGTTACTGTGCAGGATTGTGTTGCATCATGTTACAGGATAATAACATATCTCCTGGCAGAAGGGTTATTGTGCAGGATTGTGTTGCATCATGTTACAGGATAATAACATATCTCCTGGCAGAAAGGTTATTGTGCAGGATT
>NW_013878370.1:0-640 GCF_000517525.1 Limulus polyphemus
CAATCATATCTCTGGATGATTTCTATCATTTGTTAGAAACTAATTATATCTCTGGATGATTTCTATCATTTGTTAGAAACTAATTATATATCTGGATGATTTCTATCATTTGTTAGAAACTAATTATATCTCTGGATGATTTCTATCATTTGTTAGAAACTAATTATATATCTGGATGATTTCTATCATTTGTTAGAAACTAATTATATCTCTGGATGATTTCTATCATTTGTTAGAAACTAGATCATATCTCTGGATGATTTCTATCATTTGTTAGAAACTAGACATATCTCTGGATGATTTCTATCATTTGTTAGAAACTAGTCATATCTCTGGATGATTTCTATCATTTGTTAGAAACTAGTCATATCTCTGGATGAATTCTATCATTTGTTAGAAACTAATCATGTCTCTGGATGATTTCTATCATTTGTTAGAAACTAATCATATCTCTGGATGATTTCTGTCATTTGTCAGAACTAATCATATCTCTGGATGATTTCTATCATTTGTTAGAAACTCATCATGTCTCTGGAAGATTTCTATCATTTGTCAGAAACTCATCATGTCTCTGGATGATTTCTATCATTTGTCAGAAACTAGTCATATCTCTGGATGATTTCTATCATTTGTTAGAAAC
>NW_013878371.1:0-298 GCF_000517525.1 Limulus polyphemus
ACAACTTCCCGTAACTTTCTCGGTATAACTGTTTGCCAGGTTGTCACTTTCCCATCTGCAGTTTCCCATCTCTGGACAAGAATACCATCTTCAAGCTTCAACTGGTCCCATTGTGCCCAATAGTTCTTTGTCACAGGACTTAAGCTAGACACCTTCTAGTAGGGCGCAAAACACTTGCTTGTAGAAAATCAATTATTGGCTTCAAATCTTGGTCTTTCTCCTGTTCTGCTTTAATATCTATACTTGGTTCCACTTCATCATCATCAATTCCTTCACTCACTTTGACTTCAGCTTGATG
>NW_013878372.1:0-297 GCF_000517525.1 Limulus polyphemus
GCTACAGGTGATGTTACCATAACTCAAACAAAGCGACAGGTGATGTTCCCATAACTCAAACAAAGCTACAGGTGATGTTTCCATAACTCAAACAAAGCTACAGGTGATGACTACCATAACTGAAACAAAGCTACAGGTGATGACTACCATAACTCAAACAAAGTTACAGGTTGATGACTACCATAACTCAAACAAAGCTACAGGTGATGACTACCATAACTCAAACAAAGCTACAGGTTGAGGACTACCATAACTCAAACAAAGCTACAGGTGATGACTACCATAACTCAAACAAAG
>NW_013878373.1:0-298 GCF_000517525.1 Limulus polyphemus
GGGTCTCAACTAATCTACCTCCACGTAAACTAAACTATATTAATTATTTTGTATGTCAACTATAGTTAAGGGTCTCAACTAATCTACCTCCACGTAAACTAAACTATATTATATATTTTATATGTCAACTATAGTTAAGGGTCTCAACTAATCTACTTCTACGTAAACTAAACTATATTAATTATTTTGTATGTCAACTATAGTTAAGGGTCTCATCTAGTCTATTTGTACGTCAAATAAACTATACTAATTATTTTATATGTCAACTATCGTTAAGGGTCTCAACTAATCTACTTCT
>NW_013878374.1:0-475 GCF_000517525.1 Limulus polyphemus
GTGATAACTAACCACTACCACACATTTAAACCACACTAAAACGTGATAACTAACCACTACCACACATTTAAACCACAGTAAAACGTGATAACTAACCACTACTACACATTTAAACGTGATAGTTAACCACTATTACATACTTAACCCACATTTTCACATCGTACTGTTAACCATTACTACACATTTCAACCACACTAAAACGTGATAACTAACCACTACCACACATTTAAACGTGATAACTAACCACTATTACATACTTAACCCACATTTTCACATGGTACTGTTAACCACTACTACACATTTAAACCACACTAAAACGTGATAACTAACCACTACCACACATTTAAACGTGATAGTTAACCCACATTTTCACATGGTACTGTTAACCACTACTACACATTTAAACCACACTAAAACGTGATAACTAACCACTACCACACATTTAAACGTGATAACTAACCACTATTACATACTT
>NW_013878375.1:0-298 GCF_000517525.1 Limulus polyphemus
AATATTTCCAAACTTATCTTCAATAGTAATATCCAACACCAATATCTCCAAACTTATCTTCAATAGTAATATCCAACACCAATATTTCCAACCTTATCTTCAATACTAATATACAACACCAATACTTCCAACCTTACTTTCAATAGTAATATCCAACACCAATATCTCCAACCTTACCTTCAATAGTAATATCCAACACCAATACTTTCAACCTTATCTTCAATAGTAATATCCAACACCAATACTTCCAACCTTACCTTCAATAGTAATATCCAACACCAATATCTCAAAACTTACC
>NW_013878376.1:0-298 GCF_000517525.1 Limulus polyphemus
AACGCTACTATGAAATTATTGTTTTAAGTATTCTGTTTATTTGTTTGTTTGTTTGAAGTTAAGCACAAAGCTACACGATGGATTAATCTTTTATAAGCAAAATATTTTCGTAACCGAAACAAGAGGGAATACTCAATGGCCGTGGCACTTAAAATTCTTTTAGGCAGGGTTATAGTAAATTGCCCCCCAGTGGCACAGCGGTATGTCTGCGGACTTACAACGCTAGAATCCGGGTTTCGATACCCATGGTGGGCAGATCACAGATAGCCCATTGTGTAGCTTTATGCTTAATTACAAA
>NW_013878377.1:0-294 GCF_000517525.1 Limulus polyphemus
GGATCCTACTGAATTAGGCCACCACATGTTCGTTTTCGCCCACTTTCTGAGACAACACTCCTCCAATTCCGTCATTACTAGCATCACAATCCAGTATGTACGGCAGTGAGGGATTTGAAAGCTTTAAAAGTGGAGCTGGGGCCAATGTTTCTTTCAATGTCTTGAAAACATGCTGGCAAAAAACTTCTCATCTCTTCCACATTGTTGGTGTTGGCGAATCACACACTGCTATCAACTTGTCAGGATCAGTTCGCACACCATGCTCACTTACAATGTGCCCCAAGTAAAGCACCT
>NW_013878378.1:0-298 GCF_000517525.1 Limulus polyphemus
AATATTAAATGCCAAAAACAATGGCTCACTCCTAGACAAAAACCATTTCTGATCCCAAAGCCTGGACTCCATCCGCAGAAAGTGATGCTTTGCATTGGGTGGGACATCAAAGGAGTAATTCATTTCGAACTTCTCAATCCACTGCGAAATGTCAATGCAGAGATCTACAGTCAGCAACTGGAACGCTTAAATCAAGCCCTTCATCAGAAACGCCATTCACTCGTCAATCGGAAAGGTGTTCTTCTTCTCCACAACAATGCACATCCACAGTTGGCATGTTTGATGCAACACAAGATTA
>NW_013878379.1:0-322 GCF_000517525.1 Limulus polyphemus
TAAACCAGTAGTGGTTGGTGCTGAGGGATGCCCACCAACTCCCATCGTGAAAGTCCCAACAGCTAAGTGTAAAATGACAAGCACACATAGTGTCTATGTGACAGGAAAGCTGGATGGCCAAAGGTGCAACTTTGTCATAGATTCTGCATCTCAGCAAACCCTTGTGAATATCAAGGTGCTGGATCACAAAGGAGTAGCAGAAGCTGTACAGAAGCTCTGTGGTGTGACAGGACATTATGCAAGGTTGTGAGGACCAGTGTGGGTAACTATTGAGCTCATGGGCATGAAGAACAGACAGAAAGTATACTTGGCTGACATTGAA
>NW_013878380.1:0-560 GCF_000517525.1 Limulus polyphemus
GCCGGGATTTTGTGAGAATTTGACGTTGACAGGAATATTGTGTTTACTGGCTAGTTTAGTCCAAGTGTGGATAATTCTTGAGCTGGTTTCAGGAACAAAAGGTAAACTGCAGTGTAATGTACTGTTGTATAACTTAATTTTTTCTATATATTACATCTGTATATGGATTATCTTAACCTGGCTGTTTTTATACATGTAAGTAGGCTAAAGAACAATCTTTGAATTACTGGTTATTCAATAGTATGTCTTTCAAAATTAGCTTATGCCTAATATACTAAAAGCGAGTACAAATATGCCCTGTAAATGAAAAATAATGTTCGAACGGAAACTCTAAATTATATTTGCGCTCCTCAGTGAATCACAGAAAACCCTGTAAACTTACGCAGATAAAATTCGGCGTTCAATACCCGTGATTGGCAGAGCACAGTTATCTTATTGTGTAGCTTGTTTCTACGTCAGATTTAGACACTTTCCCGACAGTTTTGTATATATATATATATATATATATATATATATACTACTACACACACATATATATATATATATAAGTAACTTACTTA
>NW_013878381.1:0-472 GCF_000517525.1 Limulus polyphemus
GGGATTTTCTCCCACTCTTGCTTAAAAACTTGGAGTAGATCGCTTTTCAAAGTTGGTTTTTTGGTTGTTTCTTGACTTGCAGGTCGAGTATGGCCCAGAGGTTTTCAATGGGGTTAATGTCAGGAGATTGGCTCGGCCAGGGCAACTTCTGGATACCATTTTCTTCCTGCCACTTTTGGGTGTTTATAGCAGGGTGACATGGTGCTCCATCTTCCTGGAACAACGTTGTGTTCTTGTCCACGAAACCCAAGGAATAAAGCGGCAAGAGTCCTTCCTCCAATATTTCGACATATTTCGCCAAAATTTATGTTGCCAACGACTCCACTAAGCTCGATCTTCCCACCAACCCAAACAGCTCCCCAAACCATCACGCTGAAACCACCATGCTTCACAGTTGAGCCAAAACTCTTGGTGAGGCATTCTCCAGACCCATATCCTTCTACTGTCCGAAAATTGAGCGAATCTTGATTAA
>NW_013878382.1:0-298 GCF_000517525.1 Limulus polyphemus
CTTTCACACTTCAATTCTTTAATTATACATTATACTGAATAAAAGGATTCGACATTCAAGACCGAATTAAGTTTTCACACTTAAATTATGTAGTACGTTCAAGGCCCAATTATGCTTTCACACTTAAATCTTTAATTATACATTATACTAAATGCAAGGACTCGACATTCAAGACTGAATTAAGCTTTCACACTTAAATTATGTAGTACGTTCAAGGCCCAATTATGCTTTCACACTTAAATCTTTAATTATACATTATACTAAATGCAAAGACTCGACATTCAAGACTGAATTAAGC
>NW_013878383.1:0-298 GCF_000517525.1 Limulus polyphemus
GTTACGTCTCCGTTTGTTAATTGATTTTTCCGTAACTTTGTTCCGACGAAATTTTAACGACACAAGTCTTTACTTAATAAAACTGGTTTATTCTTTCCGAATATAACTTTACCGATACACTCAACTTCAACAATTGCGCTGAAACAACGCTATATCAACGAACGTCAATAATACTTCTGACTGCAGATCAATTACACACTGTCTATACACACATTACCTTCCTTACCGCGTCACGTTTTCCCCTCTTATATATACCAGCCTACCCTACTAGTAAATACTAGAGCATTCGCCAAAGTAC
>NW_013878384.1:0-298 GCF_000517525.1 Limulus polyphemus
AACTGTTTGTCCAAGTCGTCACTTTCCCATCTCTAGTTTCCCATCTCCGGACAAGAATACCATTTTCAAGCTTCAACTGGTCCCATTGTGCCCAATAGTGCTTTGTCACGGGGCTTAGATTAGACACCTTCTCCCAAGCAGGGCGCACAACACTCGCTTTTAGAAAATTAATCATTGGCCTCAAATCCTAGTCTTTCTCCTGTTCTGCTTTGATATATGTATTTAGTTTCATTTCATCATCATCAACTTTTTCAGTCGGCTTGACTTCAGCCCAATGGCACCTAATTAGTTCAACCTA
>NW_013878385.1:0-311 GCF_000517525.1 Limulus polyphemus
ATAAGAAGACACAAGTTGACAGTACATAGTATTGTTATATCTTGTGTCTTCTTACTGAAAGTACACAATATCGTTAAATCTTGTGTCTTCTTATTGACAGTACACAGTATCGTTAAATCTTGTGTTTTCTTACTGACAGTACACATTATCGTTGAATATTGTGTCTTCTTATTGACAGTACACAGTATCGTTAAATCTTGTGTAATTCTTATTGACAGTACACAGTATCGTTAAATCTTGTGATTTCTTACTGACAGTACACATTATCGTTAAATATTGTGTCTTCTTATTGACAGTACACAGTATCGTAA
>NW_013878386.1:0-334 GCF_000517525.1 Limulus polyphemus
GTGTACTGTCATTAAGAGGACACAAGATTTAACAATACTGTGTACTCTCCATAAGAAGACACAAGATTTAACAATACTGTGTACTGTCAATAAGAAGACACAAGATTTAACGATACTGTGTACTGTCAATAAGAAGACACAAGATTAACGATACTGTCTTGTGTATTCTTATTGAAAGTACATTTAACGATACTCTTTACTGTCAATAAGAAGACACAAGATTTAACTATACTGTGTACTGTCCATAAGAAGACACAAGATTTAACAATACTGTGTACTCTCAATAAGAAGAAACAAGATTTAACGATACAGTGTAATGCCAATAAAAAGACAC
>NW_013878387.1:0-298 GCF_000517525.1 Limulus polyphemus
GGCAGTACACAGTATCGTAAAATCTTGTGTCTTCTTATTGACAGGACACATTATTGTTAAATCTTGTGTTTTCTTAGTGACAGTACACATTATCGTTGAATATTGTGTCTTATTATTGACAGTACACAGTATCGTTAAATCTAGTGTCTTCTTATTGACAGTACACAGTATCGTTAAATCTTGTGTATTCTTATTGACAGTACACAGTATCGTTAAATCTAGTGTCTTCTTATTGACAGTACACAGTACCGTTAAATTTTGTGTATTCTTATTGAAAGTACACAGTATCGTTAAATCG
>NW_013878388.1:0-298 GCF_000517525.1 Limulus polyphemus
GATTTTAGTCTTCTTTGTTGTTGTTTTTCAAGGATAAGTCTTTAAAAGATTTTAGTCTTATTTGTTGTTGTTTGTCAAGGATAATTCTTTAAAAGATTTTAGACTTCTTTGTTGTTGTTTGTCAAGGATAATTCTTTAAAATATTTTAGTCTTATTTGTTGTTGTTTGTCAAGGATAATTCTTTAAAAGATTTTAGACTTCTTTGTTGTTGTTTGTCAAGGATAATTCTTTAAAAGATTTTAGTCTTCTTTGTTGTTGTTTGTCAAGGATAAGTCTTTAAAAGATTTGATGTTCTTTG
>NW_013878389.1:0-296 GCF_000517525.1 Limulus polyphemus
GTGTAACTCTAATTACCGAATTTATAACCACCATACTCATCTTTAGCTTTACTTGGTACAACTACTCCATGAATACCTAGGTGTAATTCTAGTTACAGAATTTATAACCACCATACTCATCCGTAGCCTTACTTGGTACAACTACTATATGAACTCTTAGGTGTAACTCTAGTTACCGAATTTATAACCACAATACTCATCTTTAGCCTTACTTGGTACAACTACTTCATGAACACGTAGGTGTAACTCTAGTTACAGAATTTATAACCACCATACTCATCTTTAGCCTTACTTGG
>NW_013878390.1:0-331 GCF_000517525.1 Limulus polyphemus
CACTGTATCTGTATGGTAGATCTGAATCATCTCCACTGTATCTGTAGGGTAGATCTGAGTCATCTCCACTGTATCTGTATGGTAGATCTGACTCATCTCCACTGTATCTGTATGGTAGATCTGAATCATCTCCACTGTATCTGTAGGGTAGATCTGAATCATCTCCACTGTATCTGTATAGTAGATCTGAATCATCTCCACTGTATCTGTATGGTAGATCTGAATCATATCCACTGTATCTGTGTAGTAGATCTGAATCATCTCCACTGTATCTGTATGGTAGATCTGAATCATCTCCACTGTATCTGTATGGTAGATCTGTAACTCATCT
>NW_013878391.1:0-554 GCF_000517525.1 Limulus polyphemus
CAGAAGTAGGGAATAAAAAAAGAAGAAAAAGAGAAGATGGAAACGAAGCGGCAAATCAAACTACAGTTTAGCAGATTTGATGGCAGTAATAAAAGAACAGCAAACGAAACAAGAAGAGAGACAACAGCAGTTGCAAGAAAACCTGCAACAACGGCGGCTCGAACAACAAAATAAACAAGAAAAGAAACAAGAAGAACGAGAAATTAAACAAGAAGAGAAATTACGGCAGTTGTTAGAGGAAAAAGAAAAAAAAGAAGAACGAGAAGAGAAATTACAACATTTGTTAGAGAAAAAAGAAAAGAAACAAGAAGAGAGACAACAGCAGTTGCAAGAAAACCTGCAACAATGGCAGCTCGAACAACAAAATAAACAAGAAAAGAAACAAGAAGAACGAGAAATTAAACAAGAAGAGAGATTACAGCAGTTGTTAGAGGAACAAGAAAAGAAACAAGAAGAGAAATTACAGCAGTTGTTAGAGGAAAAAGAAAAGAAACAAGAAGAGGGACAACAACAGTTGCAACAAAACCTGCAACAGTGGCAGCTCGAACAACAAA
>NW_013878392.1:0-296 GCF_000517525.1 Limulus polyphemus
TTGTTTCCAGCACGAGTTCGGGGCAATGGACCAGCAATGTCAATGGCTACTCTTTCCATTGGGGCAACGACTTGATATAACTTCATTGAAGCACGTCCCTTATGCTTTGGTCCCCTTTTAGCACAATGTGTACTGCAGGTCCAGCACCATTCTTCCACATCTTGCCTCATACCTATCCAGTAAAATCTCTGCCGTAGGTGACTCAATGTCTTCTTACTCCGAGATGTCCTCCTGTTAACAATCATGGGATTGACACAGCACAACTTTCCGTAACTTTCTCGGTATAACTGTTTGCC
>NW_013878393.1:0-491 GCF_000517525.1 Limulus polyphemus
CGTGTATGACAGTGTTTTTTTTTAATCAGTTGAGGTCCTAAATGCGCTGCTATATGATATTTTCCGCTTTCGTGTGGAACATTATTATTTGAAATAGTGTCCCGTGAGTCGACAGCCTTAAAAATCATGTTAATATAGGCCTGTTTGGTACAGTTCGTATATTTTATGGCACTCATAACAACAGCATAAGCAAAATGTGAACAATGTATGAAGGCCTAAGCTTGATAATGCAAACAGCATAAATTTCTTATGTTGTTTAACATAAAGAATTTCCACTTGAAATTCACAAATGCTGTGAATAATTTTGTGTGATATTTAAGGTTTGTTTGCGTTTTATATTATTTGCTTTTGACGTTAAAAAGGTATATTTTGACATCATTTTTACTCTTCCTTTTATACGTATAATTCTATAATACCGAAGAACTGTTGCAAAATAATGACAGCACAGTAAACACCGAATAATAGATACACGATTTACAGTTGAAATTCTA
>NW_013878394.1:0-301 GCF_000517525.1 Limulus polyphemus
TTTAATAATGGTATTTTTAATCCTTATTAAACTATATTTTTTGACTGTTATAACGGTCTTTTAGTCTTCCTTCCACTAGATTTTGTTGACATTGATATGGGTCGTTTTAGTCAGTTTTCCACTATATTTTGTCGACTGTTATAACGATCTTTTAGTCTTCCTTCCTCCAGATTTTGTTGACATTGATAAGGTTCCTTTTAGTCCGTTTTCCACTAGATTTTTTGACTTTGAAAACGTGTTTTTAGTTTTCGTCCACTCGAATTTGTCGACTTTCATAACTTTGTTTTTTAGGCCTTCTTAT
>NW_013878395.1:0-454 GCF_000517525.1 Limulus polyphemus
ACATTAACTAAAATGTTTATAAATCTATTTGACGTTCTCTCTGTGTGTAAATACATTAACCGAAATGTTTATAAATCTATTTGACGTTCTCTCTGTGTGTAAATACATTAACGAAAATGTTTATAAATCTATTTGACGTTCTCTCTGTGTGTAAATACATTAACTAAAATGTTTATAAATCTATTTGACGTTATCTCTGTGTGTAAATACATTAATTAAAATGTTTATAAATCTATTTGACGTTATCTCTGTGTGTAAATACATTAACTAAAATGTTTATAAATCTATTTGACGTTCTCTCTGTGTGTAAATACAGAACGTCAAATAGATTTATAAACATTTTAGTTAACTCTCTGTGTGTAAATACAGAACGTCAAATAGATTTATAAACATTTTAGTTAAACACAGAGATAGATTTATAAACATTTCAGTTAATGTATTTACTTTTGACGTT
>NW_013878396.1:0-299 GCF_000517525.1 Limulus polyphemus
GGTGTTGAATTTTTAATGCACATCCTCCCTTGTTTACTATAGGTGTTGGATCTTTAATGCACACCCTCCCTTGTTTACTATAGGTGTTGGATCTTTAATGCACATCCTCCCTTGTTTACTATAGGGGTTGGATCTTTAATGCACATCCTCTTTTGTTTACTATAGGTGTTGGATCTTTAATGCCTATCCTTCCTTGTTTAATATAAATGTTGGATCTGAAATGCACATCTTCTCTTGTTTACTATAAGTGTTGGATCTTAATGCACATCCCTCTTGTTTAATATAAATGTTGGATCTTT
>NW_013878397.1:0-298 GCF_000517525.1 Limulus polyphemus
TCTGTAGAAATGAGGTGTTCAATAAGACCACCTAGGAGCTCACCAGGTGGTATTACCATACTATACTAGACCCTCACTCGTGGAATATCATGAGTAAAGCTAAAGGGGATCCTGCCCATCCCTACCGATCATGGGATTGAATAAATCGAGGTCAGTTTGCTTTTAAAAATTTAGGGAACTTGGTTCACCTCTTGCACTGTTTCCAGAGCACTGTTCCTCAGGGCTCCCCAATGCAAATTACCCACAGATTCTACTAGTGAAGCTAGGGTGTCCATACTACACCCAGTTTCCAGTCACT
>NW_013878398.1:0-298 GCF_000517525.1 Limulus polyphemus
CTCATTTTGGAGTTCAGGAGAAAGATAAGATGTTGACGTTTGCTTGTTTTTAACACGCTCTAAATGCTCTCTCATTACTGGATCATACTTTGCTAATAACTGCAAAAGTGGCAGGGTTATGTCCTCAGTATGACCACGAAATGCAAGATTCTGAGAAGCTAAATATTATGTACAATCCAGCAACCGTCACAGTACATCTCTCCATTTATTTTGTTCTTGCTGAATTTGCCTTTGCAGCTCTTTATCAATGCCACTTTAAAGACGAATTCGGCGCTCAGTTTCTTTCCAAGCAGCAAAT
>NW_013878399.1:0-296 GCF_000517525.1 Limulus polyphemus
TACAATACACAATGTGCAACATATATATAGTTTACAATACACAATACACAGTTTACAATACAGAAAGTACGATGTATAATTTTCAATACCCAATGTACAATATATAGTTTACAATACACAATATATAGTTTACAATACAGAAAGTACGATGTATAGTTTACAATACACAGTATACAATATATAGTTTACAATACAGAAAGTACGATGTATAATTTACAATACACAATGTACAATATATAGTTTACAATACACAAAGTACGATGTATAATTTTCAGTCCCCAATGTACAATATATAG
>NW_013878400.1:0-298 GCF_000517525.1 Limulus polyphemus
CGGCTGGTTATAGTTACCAGTTTTGTAAAATATAGTTGTACCACGGTATCGGCTGGTTATAGTTACCGGTTTTGTAAAGTATAGTTGTACCACAATACCGGCTGGTTATAGTTACCGGTTTTGAAAAGTATAGTTGTAACACAGTACCGGCTGGTTATAGTTACCAGTTTTGTAAAGTATAGTTGTACCACGGTAGCGGCTGTTTATAGTTACCGGTTTCGTAAAGTATAGTTGTACCACAGTATCGGCTGGTTATAGCTACCAGTTTTGTAAAATATAGTTGTACCACGGTAGCGGG
>NW_013878401.1:0-299 GCF_000517525.1 Limulus polyphemus
TTCAAGAACGTTCGTTGCATACTTGCGTATTTACATGCAAAATTCTAGCCTTCTATTATCATTTTTGCGACTTTTGTGGTCGTTTTATGTTACTCTTTTATTGGCTTTTCTGAAAGCGTATGTGTACTGCAGTGAAGCTTTTAGGTTACTGATTGTTTTTCGATTTCTTGTTACCAGAGGGTCCTCAATTGATGATTCTTCACCAAATTTGGTATGTAGGTACACTTTAACGTTGCGTAGTAATATGCAGAGTTTTACCTTCCTACTCTTTCTTTTTCGGGAGTTATGGAAGGTTTTGT
>NW_013878402.1:0-298 GCF_000517525.1 Limulus polyphemus
GCCTTACAATTTAGAAAAACTATAAAGCCCCGAGAAACGTTCCATTCATTCTTTTAACAACAATTAAAAGCACTCATTTTTTCTGAAGGTATGGTACTATCAGGTAAGACTGATTCCACTCAGAACGACAAGACAGGTCAGCTTGATAAAGGAAAATTTACTGTTCTTTGACTTCTAAAGTCGTAACAAATAAATAGACTAAATATTAGTGTACTTGTAAAGTGAACAATCTTTATTTAGGACAAACTCAGGGAAAATGTATACTGAATTGGTCATAAAGGTTGCCCTTACTGGAGTA
>NW_013878403.1:0-307 GCF_000517525.1 Limulus polyphemus
GCCAATGTTTATATAATACTGTGCCAATGTTTATATAGTACTGTCGCCAATGTTTATATAATACTGTCGCCAATGTTTATATAATACTGTGCCAATGTTTATATAGTACCGTGCCAATGTTTATATAATACTGTGCCAATGTTTATATAATACTGTGCCAATGTTTATATAATACTGTGCCAATGTATATATAGTACTGTGCCAATGTTTATATAGTACTGTGCCAATGTTTATATAGTACTGTGCCAATGTTTATATAGTACTGTGCCAATCCCGCGGTAGGGTGTCTATATAATCCCAATGTTTA
>NW_013878404.1:0-455 GCF_000517525.1 Limulus polyphemus
GCTTCTTGGTCTCTACAAGCATTGTATTCATTTAGCTTTTTGGTCTCTACAAGCGTTGTGTTCATTTAGCTTTTTGGTCTCTACAAGCGTCGTATTTGTTTAGCTTTTTGGTCTCTACAAGCGTTGTATTCATTTAGCTTTTTGGTCTCTACAAGCGTTGTATTCATTTAGCTTCTTGGTCTCAACAAGCGTCGTATTCATTTAGCTTTTTGGTCTCTACAAGCGTCGTATTCATTTAGCTTCTTGGTCTCAACAAGCGTCGTATTCATTTAGCTTCTTGGTCTCAACAAGCGTTGTATTCATTTAGCTTCTTGGTCTCAACAAGCGTCGTATTCATTTAGCTTTTTGGTCTCTACAAGCGTCATATTCATTTAGCTTCTTGGTCTCAACAAGCGTTGTGTTCATTTAGCTTTTTGGTCTCTACAAGCGTCGTATTTGTTTAGCTTTTTGGTCTC
>NW_013878405.1:0-298 GCF_000517525.1 Limulus polyphemus
CTATGACACTTGTTATTATTTTAATACAACATACATTGTTTTAGGTATTATTTTACAGTTACACTAGTAAGCTGCTATGACACTTGTTATTATTTTAATACAGTATACATTGTTTTAGGTATTATTTTACAGTTACACTAGTAAGCTGCTATGATACTTGTTATTATTTTAATACAGCATACATTGTTTTGGTTCTTATTTTACAGTTACACTAGTAAGCTGCTATTTTATTATTTGAATACAGCATACATTGTTTTAGGTATTATTTTACAGTTACACTAGTAAGCTGCTTTGACAC
>NW_013878406.1:0-671 GCF_000517525.1 Limulus polyphemus
GATATCAACACTGATATCACACTTATATCAACCCTGACATCAACACTTATATCAACACCGATATCAACGCTTATATAAACACCGGTATCAACACTTATATCATACTTATATCAACCCTGACATCAACACTTATATCAACACCGATATCAACATTGATATCACACTTATATCAACCCTGATATCGACACTTATATCAACAGTTGATATAAATGTTGCTATCAGTGTTGATGTAAGTGTTGATATCGGTGTTTATATCTGTGGTTATATAAGTGTTGATATCAGTGTTGATATCGGTATTGATATCAGTGTTGATATCGGTGTTGATATATGTGTTGATATCAGGGTTGATATAAATGTTGATATCGGTGTTTATATAAGTGTTGATATAAGCGTCGATATCAGGGTTGATATAAGTGTGATATCAGTGTTGATATCGGTGGTTATATAAGTGTTGATATCAGGATTGATATAAATGTTGATATCAGTGTTGATATCGGCTGATATCAACACTTATATCAACTCTGATATCAAGACTGATATCACTGAAGAACTCGTTATCCTTACAGGTTAATACTTTCAATGTTATTTCTAATGCAGGATAATGTTAAAATTACCCTGCCAACTCTGTGATGAGGACATACATTAACTTACCATAAATAATATTAAATAAA
>NW_013878407.1:0-298 GCF_000517525.1 Limulus polyphemus
TCCTGTACCCATTGCTACTAACGCCTTTAACTATCTCTCTGGTTCTATCAGTTATATCCTGTACCCATTGCTATTAGCACTATTAACTATCTCTCTGGTTCTATCAGTTATATCCTGTACCCATTGCTACTAACACCTTTAACTATCTCTCTGGTTCTATCAGTTTTATCCTGTACCCATTGCTACTAGCACCTTTAACTATCTCTCTGGTTCTATCAGTTTTATCCTGTACCCATTGCTATTAGCACTATTAACTATCTCTCTGGTTCTATCAGTTATATCCTTTACCCATTGCTAC
>NW_013878408.1:0-297 GCF_000517525.1 Limulus polyphemus
CAAAAGAGAATACAGCCAGTCAACACTACCAACCGCCAACTCTTTACAGACGAACAGTGGAATTAATTATCATAACGCCCTCATGGCTGAAAGGGTGAGCAAGTTTTGATCCCGCGACGCTCAGATTGAGAGTCGATCGTCTTCACCACCAAACTATGCTAAGCCCAAAATGCTAATGAAAATTGCATGTAGATCACTGAAAATTAATAACTAAATATTTCATATAAAGTAAATACTACTTCGTTATAAATGTTTAGTTACAAGATTTAAAGTATAAGATTTTAAAACGATTGACGA
>NW_013878409.1:0-298 GCF_000517525.1 Limulus polyphemus
TTGATGATAGTGAAGTGGAACCAAATATAGATATCAAAGCAGAACAGGAGAAAAACCAAGATTTGTAGCCAATAATTGATTTTCTAAAATCAAGTGTTTTGCGCCCTGCTTGAGAGAAGGTGTCTAGTCTAAGTCCTGTGACAAAGAACTATTGGGCACAATTGGACCAGTTGAAGCTTGAAGATGGTATTCTTCTCCGGAGATGGGAAACTGCAGATGGGAAAGTGACGAATTGGCAAACGGTTATACCGAGAAAGTTACGGGAAGTTGTGCTGCGTCAATCCCATGATAGTTTAAC
>NW_013878410.1:0-298 GCF_000517525.1 Limulus polyphemus
CCTCTACTGTGGTTCATATACACCAAAATATAATGTATCTTTTTATTATTACACACAGTACTTGCTACTGAATAACATACTTCTACTGTGGTTCATATACACCAAAGTATAGTGTATCTCTTCATTATTACACACAGTACTTGCTAATGAACCACATACCTCTACTGTGGTTCATATACACCAAAGTATAGTTTATATATCTATTATTACACACAGTACTTGCTACTGAATAACATACCTCTACTGTGGTTCATATACACCAAAATATAGTGTATCTCTTCATTATTACAAACAGTAC
>NW_013878411.1:0-298 GCF_000517525.1 Limulus polyphemus
CGCTGATCACACGCCGATTACAGATCGAGTTTCTTTTACCGCTGAAGTTAAAAGTAAAAGTACTAATGTCCGATGTGAATCTACTGGAGTTAAATGGTTTATAATGTTCGAACTTTATAAACGTTCCTGGTCAAATATCTGAAGTGTCTCGATTAATAAGCGTTATAACAATCACGGTTATAGCTTCCGAAGTTTATAGCACACCAACTATAACAAACCAATAATAGGTACTGTATTTTTGCGCGTCGCGTTGGTTGCATTTATAGGCGTGTGGGGAGTTTCTCGAAAATTAATTTTA
>NW_013878412.1:0-353 GCF_000517525.1 Limulus polyphemus
TACAGCTTAACTCAAGAAATTGTATTATATAAAATTTAGATACAGCTTACACTCAAGAAATTATAATATATAAAACTTAGATACAGCTTACACTCAATAAATTATAATGTATAAAACTTAGATACAGCATACACTCAAAAACTATATTATATAAAACTTTAGATACAGCTTATACTCATGAAATTATAATATATAAAAACTTAAACACAGCTGACACTCAAGAAATTGTAATATATATAAAACTTAGATACAGCTTACACTCAAGAAATTATAATATATAAAAACTTAAACACAGCTGACACTCAAGAAATTACAATATATAAAACTTAGATACAGCTTACATTCAAGAAATT
>NW_013878413.1:0-298 GCF_000517525.1 Limulus polyphemus
GTTTCGGTAAATATTGACAGTAGATGTATCGTTAGGTGTAAAGTTTATATCGTTTCGGTAAATATTGACAGGAGATGTATCGTTAGGTGTAAAGTTTATATCGTTTCGGTAAATATTGACAGGAGATGTATCGTTAGGTGTAAAGTTTATATCGTTTCGGTAAATATTAACAGTAGATGTATCGTTAGACGTAAAGTTTATATCGTTTCGGTAAATATTGACAGTAGATGTATCGTTAGGTGTGAAGTTTATATTGTTTCGGTAAATATTGACAGTAGGTGTATCGTTAGACGTAAAG
>NW_013878414.1:0-398 GCF_000517525.1 Limulus polyphemus
CTAACCAAATAACTAGGATTAAGCTTTAAATACACTAATAACAGTAAATACCAAAGGAAAACATGCTATATCATACTTACAGAAAATACATTAAAGGAAGTAGAAGCTTTCCTACAGCAAACTATATTTTTTTATAATTAGCTATAGATCCACGCGATTTCACTATCTTCTGAAGACTATGTTCTGAACACTATTTATATAAGCTATTTAGTACAACAAGATTTGTTATGGTTAACACCTAACGATATCAAACAGCAGAAGAACTATTTTATTTGTATTTCTAATACAATATTCCGAACAGCCTTTTCTGATTTTTTTTCTAAAAATTCATTTAGAAGTGTATAGGAAATTTGAATATTTAGAAAATGGACGAGTCAAGTTGTCGTTACAATCACACA
>NW_013878415.1:0-298 GCF_000517525.1 Limulus polyphemus
ATCCAGGATATTGGACCCACTTAAAGTGAACATTAATATCATTTACTGTCACAGTCACCTTTTTGGTTAGAAGGGATATCAAACCCATTTAAGGTGAGCATTTCTATCAATAACTGTATATGTCAACTTTCTGGTTATCCAGGATATTGGACCCACTTAAAGTGAACATTAATATCAATTACTGTCACAGTCACCTTTTTGGTTAAGAAGTGATATCAAACCCATTTAAGGTGAGCATTTCTATCAGTTATTGTACCTGTCAATTTTCTGGTTATCCAGGATATTGCACCCACTAAAA
>NW_013878416.1:0-315 GCF_000517525.1 Limulus polyphemus
CTAGAGTTACACCTAGTTGTTCGTGGAGTAGTTGTACCAAATAACGCTAACGATGAGTATGGTGGTTATAAATTCGGTAACTAGAGTTACACCTTGTTGTTCATGGAGTAGTTGTGCCAAGTAAGGCTAAAGATGAGTATGGCTGTTATAAATTGTGTAACTAGAGTTACACCTAGGTATTCGTGGTGTTGTTGTACCAAATAACGCTAAAGATGAGTTTGTTGTTTACAAATTCGGAAACTAGAGTTACACCTAGGTGTTCGTGGAGTTATTGTACTAAATAACGCTAAAGATGCGTATGGTGGTTACAAATTC
>NW_013878417.1:0-298 GCF_000517525.1 Limulus polyphemus
AAAAGACCTATTAGTAACTATCCATATATCATTAAAGACCTACGAATAACTATCCATTTATTATTAAAGACCTACCAGTCACTATCCACGTATAATAAAAGACCTACCAGCCACTATCCATATATAATAAAAGATCCTGCCAGTCACTATCCATCTATAATAAAAGACCTACCAGCCACAATCCATCTGTAATAAAAGACCTACCAGCCACAATCCATCTGTAATAAAAGACCTACCAGACACTATCCATCTGTAATAAAAGTCCTACTAGCCACAATCCATCTGTAATAAAAGACCG
>NW_013878418.1:0-438 GCF_000517525.1 Limulus polyphemus
AACATATCTTTATCCTTTTGTTTTGCAAGAAAACATTTTTATCATTTTGTTTCACAAGAAAACATTTTTATCCTTTTGTTTCACAACATATTTTTATCCTTTTGTTTCACAAGAAAACATTTTGTATCCTTTTGTTTCACAAGAAAACATATTTTGTATCCTTTTGTTTCACAAGAAAACATATTTTGTATCCTTTTGTTTCATAAGAGAACACATTTGTTATCCTTTTGTTTCACAAGAGAACATATTTTTATCCTTTTGTTTCATAAGAGAACATATTTTCATCCTTTTGCTTCACAAGAGAACATATTTTTATCCTTTTGTTTCATCAGAGAACATATTTTTATCCTTTTGTTTCATAAGAGAACATAATTTTTATCATTTTGTTTCACAAGAGAACATATATTTATCATTTTGTTTCATAAGAGAACATATTTT
>NW_013878419.1:0-385 GCF_000517525.1 Limulus polyphemus
ATTTACATACAAAATTCTAACTTTCTAGTATTACTATTACGATTTTCGTGATCGCTTTATGTTTCTCTATTATTTGCTTGCCTCAAGGCGTTTATGTACTGAACTGAAGCTTTTGGTTACTGATTGTTTCTCGATTTCTTGTTACCAGAGGATCCTGAATTGATAGTTCTTCTCCAATTTTGGCATGTAGGTACAATTTATCGTTGAGCAATTACATGCATAGTTTCACCTTCCTACTATTCGTTTTAAGGGAGTTATGGAAGGTTTTGCGTTTTGTACAGGTACAACGTCCCATTTAGAAGAAGATTCGTCAACCTTCATATGAAATTTCAATGTTTCCACCAAGCATTTACATACAAAATTCTAACTTTCTAGTATTACTATT
>NW_013878420.1:0-365 GCF_000517525.1 Limulus polyphemus
CATCAGTGTGCTGCTTGAAGACAGAAATAACTACATCAGTGTGCTTGAAGACAGAAATAACTACATCAGTATACAGCTTGAAGACAGAAATAACTACATCAGTATACAGCTTGAAGACAGAAATAACTACATCAGTATACAGCTTGAAGACAGAAATAACTACATCAGTATATAGCTTGAAGACAGAAATAACTACATCAGTATTTTGCTTGAAGACAGAAATAACTACATCAGTATACAGCTTGAAAACAGTAATAACTACATCAGTATACAGCTTGAAGACAGAAATAACTACATCAGTGTGCCGCTTGAAGACAGAAATAACTACATCAGTATTTTGCTTGAAGACAGAAATAACTACATCA
>NW_013878421.1:0-298 GCF_000517525.1 Limulus polyphemus
CTGTTGTATTTTTATATTTTAATGTTTCTTCTTCACGTTGTATATTAGCAAAGGAACCTAACTGTTGTTTTTATTTTTTACTGGTTCTTCTTCCCATTGTATAATACCAAAGGAACCTAACTGTTGTTTTTATATTTTAATGGCTCTTCTTCCCATTGTATAATAGCAGAGGAACCTAACTGTTGATTTTTATATTTTAATGACTCTTCTTCCCATTGTATAATAGCAAAGGAACCTAACTGTTGTTTTTATATTTTAATGGCTCTTCTTCCCATTGTATAATAGCAAAGGAACCTAA
>NW_013878422.1:0-294 GCF_000517525.1 Limulus polyphemus
GCCAAAAAACAGTATATATTATTGGCTTGCTACAGTTGGTACACTTTAAACCTCGGAAAACTATAATTGTGATTAACGCTTATTAATCGGGGACTTCAGATATTTGACCAGGAACATCCATAAATTTCGCACATTAAAAACCGTTTAACTTCAGTCGATTCACATCGGACATTAGTATTTTTACGAAAACATTATATAACTTCAGCGGTAAAAACATTCGACCTGTAATCGGCGTGTGATCAGCGAAGAACACAGAGCTAGGTAGCTCCCTGTTAAGTGAATCGTATCTACATC
>NW_013878423.1:0-297 GCF_000517525.1 Limulus polyphemus
AACACCTAGGTGTTACTCTTGTTACCGAATTTATAACCACCATACTCATTTTTAGTCTTACTTGGTACAACTAGTCCATGAACACCTAGTTGTAACTCTAGTTACAGAATTTATAACCACGATACTCATCTTTAGCCTTACTTGGAACAATTACGCCATGAACACTTAGGTTTAACTCTGGTTACCGAATTTATAACCCCCATACTCATCTTTAGCGTTATTTGGTATAACAACTCCACGAACACCTAGGTGTAACTCTAGTTACAGAATTTTTAACCACCATACTTATCTGTAGCG
>NW_013878424.1:0-297 GCF_000517525.1 Limulus polyphemus
CTCAGCAACAACTTGAGGAGATCGGGTGGTGCAGTTGGGTAGGCCTTGTGTGCCATGCTTTCCAAGTCTTGTGCCAGCTCTTGCAGGCTCTCCCCTTTAGCACGGATTCTCGTCCTAAACCTAGCCCTGTAGACTTCTGACTGATTCTGGGTTCCGTACCTGAGTTCCAGAGCCTCTACCAGTGCTATATAGTTGTGTCTGTCGGTTGCTGTCAACTGTCCAAGTATTTCCAGTGGTTGTCCGTTCAAGCTCGTTGCCAGATATACTGCTTTCTGCTCCTCTGCCCATCCGTTCATC
>NW_013878425.1:0-296 GCF_000517525.1 Limulus polyphemus
CTTCTTATAGAGATCAGTCAAATATTCCGGAAGTGTATGTCCTTTCTTCACAGTTGCATTCCTTGCTTTAACATTGACTGGCTCTACCTCCTGGCACACACCCAACAATGCCCCTTCCTTAAGTGTCTGCTCATATTCAGAGAAATTGGCCACTGTTATAGGTACTATTTGACGACCCGCTACAAGTGACCTTCCAATCTTCAAATCCACTGGCCTGGATGGGTCTTCCACTGACTTCTACAAGTCATTGGGCTTCCATAGGGATGTCTTTATCCTTCCCAAATTATCTTCTCTGA
>NW_013878426.1:0-549 GCF_000517525.1 Limulus polyphemus
AATAAACAGTCTGGATAACTAATCCAATAAAGATCAGGAACTTTCAAATTGGGATCCTACTCAGGACTAGAAAATAATTTACTTCCTTTTACTGTAATTAATAATAAGCAGTTAGTCAATCTGGGTAGACTTTTTTGCCATTAAGAGACGCAAGGCATAGTCCCGTAGGGATTGGTCGCAGATAACAGAAAGAAGTAACAAGTCCCCTGGGCTACAAAGCATCGCTTGTCACTTTCGTTTATAAGTCACGAGACTACTGCAATTATACCTCAGTCGCAGAATTGGAAATGCATAAAAGGATATTAGTTGGTTGAGAGCTTAGGATACTGCAGACGTAGATGATATTAGTTGGTTGAGAGTTTAAGATATTGCTTGTGACGCTACTGTAATCTACGTCTGCAGTATCCTAAGCTCTCAACCAACTAATATCATCTACGTCTGCAGTATTCTAAGCTCTCAACCAACTACTATCATTTATATCAGCGATATTCTCAGCTTTACACTATTTCCATCGACCTCAGCACTAGCCTAAGCTCTCAACCAATTATT
>NW_013878427.1:0-298 GCF_000517525.1 Limulus polyphemus
ATTGTAAAATGTATTCCATAAACGTTCCTAATTCACGTGAATACGTAGAGTAGCGTTTCAAAACATCGAAGAAGCTTGCACTAACAAAGCGCCCTCTAGCGACTTTACTAGTCGGATGTCGGTACTGTTTGTGCTTCACTCATGATAAGCATTTTGTAAGTTAATTCAGGCCTTTTACTCACAGCATTCCTCGTGCTGTTCGTGAACTGACAACATTTAATAAATTCCTTCTGCTGTTCGTGAACTGACGACATTTAATAAATTCCTTCTGCTGTTCGTGAACTGACAACATTTAATA
>NW_013878428.1:0-298 GCF_000517525.1 Limulus polyphemus
TTTCCTAAATTGATTATTCTTCACCAAATTTGGTATGTAGGTACACTTTAACGTTGCGTAGTTATATGCAGAGTTTTACCTTCCTACTCTTTGTTTTAAGGGAGTTATGGAACGTTTTGAGTTTTGTACCAGTACTTCGTTTCATTTGGACGAATCTTCTCGAAATATTTTCAAGAACATTCTTTGCATACTTGCGTATTTACATGCAAAATTCTAGCCTTCTTTTATCATTTTTGTGACTTTTGTGGTCGTTTTATGTTACTCTTTTATTGGCTTTTCTGAAAGCGTATGTGTACTA
>NW_013878429.1:0-293 GCF_000517525.1 Limulus polyphemus
CTTGTGTCTTCTTATTGACAGTACACAGTATCGTTAAAATCTTGTGTCTTCTTATTGACAGTACACAGTATCGTTAAAATCTTGTGTCTTCTTATTGACAGGACACATTATTGTTAAATCTTGTGTTTTCTTTCTGACAGTACACATTATCGTTGAATATTGTGTCTTCTTATTGACAGTACACAGTATCGTTAAATCTTGTGTCCTCTTATTGACAATACACAGTATCGTTAAATCTTGTGTCTTCTTATTGACAGTACACAGTATCGTTAAATCTTGTGTCTTCTTATTGA
>NW_013878430.1:0-924 GCF_000517525.1 Limulus polyphemus
TTTATTCATCCTTAAACACAAAAACATGATACAACACTAACAGAACCATTAGTGTATTCACCGTTAAATACAAAAACATTATAAAACACTCACAGAACCATTAGTGTATTCACCATTAAACACAAAAACATAATACAACACTAACAGAACCATTAGTGTATTCACCATTAAACACAAAAACATGACACAACACCAACAGAACCTTTAGTATATTCACCATTAAATACAAAAACATGATACAACACCAACAGAACCATTAGCGTATTCACCCTTAAACACAAAAACATGATACAACACTAAGTAATATTGGAAGAATATGAACGTGTTTTGCAAGATAGTTGTATCAGTGTTGTATCATGTTTTTGTGTTTAATGATGAATACACTAATGGTTCTGTGAGTGTTGTATCATGTTTTTGTGTTTAAGGATGAATACACTAATGGTTCTGTTAGTGTTGTGTCATGTTTTGTGTTTAAGGATGAATACACTAATGGTTCTGTGAGTGTTGTATTATGTTTTTGTGTTTAATGGTGAATACACTAATGGTTCTGTTTTTTATATTTCCTTCACATTCTTCCAGTATTACTTGTTACTCTATATTTACTGTGTATACAACACAAACATATTTTATATTTCCTTCACATTCTTCCAGTATTACTTTATACAACACAAACATATCTATATTTACTGTGTTTTATATTTCCTTCACATTCTTCCAGTATTACTTGTTACTCTATATTTACTGTGTATACAACACAAACATATTTTATATTTCCTTCACATTCTTCCAGTATTACTTCCAACATTACTTGTTACTCTATATTTACTGTGTATACAACACAAACATATTTTATATTTCCTTCATAAAGAATGTGAAGGAATATAAAATATGTTTGTGTTGTATACACAGTAAATATAGAGTAAC
>NW_013878431.1:0-315 GCF_000517525.1 Limulus polyphemus
TATACTTATAGCAAAGCCACATCGGACTATCTTCTGTGTCCCTGATTCTAGTTTTAAATACTTATAGCAAAGCCACATCGGCTATCTTCTGTGTCCCTGATTCTAGAGTTTTATATACTTATAGCAAAGCCACATCGGGCTATCTTCTGTGTCCCTGATTCTAGAGTTTTAAATATTTATAGCAAAGCCACATCGGACTATCTTCTGTGTTCCTGATTCTAGAGTTTTAAATATTTATAGCAAAGCCACATCAGGCTATCTTCTGTGTCCCTGATTCTATAGTTTTAAATACTTATAGCAAAGCCACATCGGGCT
>NW_013878432.1:0-311 GCF_000517525.1 Limulus polyphemus
CCAACACAAATATATCATCTAGGTGTTAGTTACTTCTGTATAACCAACACAAGTATATTATTAGTATGTTAGTTACTTCTGTATAATCAACACAAGTATATTATTAGTATGTTAGTTACTTCTGTATAATCAACACAAGTATATTATTAGTATGTTAGTTACTTCTGTATAACCAACACAAATATATCATCTAGGTGTTAGTTACTTCTATGTAATCAACACAAGTATATTATTAATATGTTAGTTACTTCTGTATAATCAACACAAGTATATTATTAATATGTTAGTTACTTCTGTATAACCAACACAAA
>NW_013878433.1:0-299 GCF_000517525.1 Limulus polyphemus
TAACGGGTTTTTAGTTTTTCTTTCACTAGATTGTATCGACGTTCATAACTGTCTTTTTAGGCCTTCATAGACTAGATGTTTTCGACCTTGATAACGGTCTTTTAAATCTTTTTTACACCATATTTTAATAACTTTTATAATGGTCTTTTTAGTCCTTCTTAAACTAGATTTTTTCGACTTAGATAACAATATTTTTTGCCCTATTTCCTCTTCATTTTCTTGATTTTGATAACGAGTTTTTAGTTTTTTTGCACTAGATTTTATCGACTATCATAACTGTCTTTTTAAGCCTTCTTAGA
>NW_013878434.1:0-298 GCF_000517525.1 Limulus polyphemus
GTGTACTGTCAATTAGAAGACACAAGATTTAAAAATACTGTGTCCTGTCAATAAGAAGATACAGGATTTATCAACACTGTGTACTGTCAATTAGAAGACACAAGATTTAAAAATACTGTGTCCTGTCAATAAGAAGATACAGGATTTATCAATACTGTGTACTGTCAATAAGAAGACACATAATTTAATAATACTATGTCCTGTCAATAAGAAGATACAGGATTTATCAATACTGTGTACTGTCAATAAGAAGACACATAATTTAACAATACTGTGTCCTGTCAATAAGAAGACATTA
>NW_013878435.1:0-463 GCF_000517525.1 Limulus polyphemus
GGTAATGTGTGAGTAGATAGTGAGTAATTGAACTGCAGTCGGAAGTATTATTGACGTTCGTTGTTACAGTGTTGTTTTAGCGCGAGTATTGAGATTAAGTGTATCGCAGAGTTATATTCGGAAAGAACAAACCAGTTTTATTAAGTAAAGACTTGTGTCGTTAAAATTTCGTCGGAACGAAGTTACGGAAAAATCAATTAACAAACGGAGACGTAACAATATTGTGATGCTAGAAGTATAAGAAATGAAATAGATGACTTTAGAGCACTGGTAGGAATGGAGGATTATTGATATAATTGGAATATCTGAAACACGGTTAAACGTAGATGATTTTGATGACACAAAATTGGGAAGTTTAAATAACGATAAGGCTCTTTGGCCAAAAAAATATTTCCCCAAGGGTTTTGAAAGAGGTTAAAAATGAATATGTGAGCCTCTTGCAACTATTTTTTGTCAGTCCTTG
>NW_013878436.1:0-298 GCF_000517525.1 Limulus polyphemus
TTACAATAATAATGACAGTTAGACTTTAAGTCCATCACAATAATAATGGTAAGTTAGTGTGACGTGCATCACAATAATAATGGTAAGTTAGTGTGACGTACATTACAATAATAATGGTAAGTTAGTGTGACGTGCATTACAATAATAATGGTAAGTTAGTGTGACGTGCATCACAATAATAATGGTAAGTTAGTGTGACGTGCATCACAATAATAATGGTAAGTTAGCGTGACGTGCATCACAATAATAATAGTAAGTTAGTGTGACGTGCATCACAATAATAATGGTAAGTAGCATG
>NW_013878437.1:0-329 GCF_000517525.1 Limulus polyphemus
CAGTATTTGTTAAATCTTGTGAATAAGAAGAGACAGTACACAGTATTGTTAAATCTTGTGTCTTCTTATTGACAGTACACATAATCGTTAAATCTTGTGGCTTGTTATTGATAGTACACAGTATCGTTAAATCTTATGGCTTAATATTGATAGTACACAGTATCGTTAAATCTTGTCTTCTTTATGATAGTACATAGTATTGTTAAATCTTGTGTCTTCTTATTGACAGTACACACTATTGTTAAATCTTGTGTCTTCTTATTGACAGTACACAGTATTGTTAAATCTCGTGTCTTCTTATTGACAGTACACAGTATTGTTAAATCTCG
>NW_013878438.1:0-424 GCF_000517525.1 Limulus polyphemus
AGAGTATTATGCAATAGTCTAACGGCATTGTTTGTAGGTTTGCGTAATTGTACATAAATTTGGATGATGAGCTACGGGAGACTTTATATGCTGTGGTGATAAGTGAGTTTTCTTTAGATTGTAATTTATTTATATGAAGTGCTACGGGGGACTTTATATGCTGTGGTGATAAGTGAGTTTTCTTTAGATTGTAATTTATTTATATGAAGTGCTACGGGGGACTTTATATGCTGTGGTGATAAATGAGTTTTGTATAGATTGTAGTTTATTTATGTGAAGTGCTACGGGGGACTTTATATGCTGTGGTAATAAGTGAGTTTTGTATAGATTGTAGTTTATCTATGTGAAGTGCTACGGGGGATTCTATATGCTGTGATATTAAGTGAGTTTTGTATAGATTGTAGTTTATTTATGTGAAGTGCTA
>NW_013878439.1:0-296 GCF_000517525.1 Limulus polyphemus
GTGTTTCTCTCTAGGATATTATTATATATTACACGTATTTCTCTCTAGGATATTATCATCTATTACGTGTGTTTCTCTCTAGGATATTATCATCTATTACACGTATTTCTCTCTAGGATATTATCATCTGTTACACGTATTTCTCTCTAGGATATTATCATCTATTACGTGTGTTTCTCTCTAGGATATTATCATCTATTACACGTATTTCTCTCTAGAATATTATCATCTGTTACACGTGTTTCTCTCTAGGATATTATCATCTATTACTACGTATTTCTCTCTAGGATATTATC
>NW_013878440.1:0-297 GCF_000517525.1 Limulus polyphemus
TTTATTGACTGTACACAGTATCGTTAAATCTTGTGTCCTCTTTTTGAGAGTACACAGTATTGTTAAATCTTGTGTCTTCTTATGGACAGTACACAGTATCGTTAAATCTAGTGTCTTCTTATTGACAATACACAGTATCGTTAAATCTTTTGTCTTCTTATTGACAGGACACATTATTGTTAAATCTTGTGTTTTCTTATGGACAGTACACAGTATCGTTAAATCTATTGTCTTCATATTGACAGAACACAGTATTGTTAAAATCTTGTGTCTTCTTAATTGTACAGTACACAGTAT
>NW_013878441.1:0-299 GCF_000517525.1 Limulus polyphemus
GCCGATCAAAACTTCTCTTTTAGAAGTTACTGCCGATCAAACTTCTCTTTTAGAAGGTACTGCCGATCAAAACTTCTCTTTTAGAAGTGGTACTGTCGATCAAAACTTCTCTTTTAGAAGTGGTACGCCGATCACAACTTCTCTTTTAGAAGTGATACTGTCGATCAAAACTCCTCTTTTAGAAGGTACTGCCGATCAAAACTTCTCTTTTAGAAGTGGTACTGTCGATCAAAACTTCTCTTTTAGAAGTGGTACGCCGATCACAACTTCTCTTTTAGAAGTGATACTGTCGATCAAAA
>NW_013878442.1:0-298 GCF_000517525.1 Limulus polyphemus
TTCTAAGTTGTCATCTCCATGGGAAGGCCCATATGACAATGTGGATCGTCTCTCAGACGTGACTTTCCGAATAAAATGCGGTTGGTGAGGTAAATCAAAGGTGGTGCATGCCAACAGGCTTTGGTGTTATCATGGTCCAGGACATTGCAGTTGGAACAAAAGGGACAATCGAACAAATGACGCCGCTGAAGACATGACACCTGAAAAAGCCACTGTCGAAGAAGAAACTCTACCCAGTTTAGAGAAGGAAAACAGTGAAGTCATTAATGAAGTTACTACCACTGATGTGAATGTTACC
>NW_013878443.1:0-504 GCF_000517525.1 Limulus polyphemus
CGTTTCGACAAGGTTTTGTCATCATCAGGTCATGTTAAACTTATATTAAAGTTTTTCTTCATTACCCATTTAAGCCGTCTCCAGCCATTAGTAGTCTTAGAATGTTTCCATACTGCTGTGACGCTTGGATATAGAAAGTAATCTTAGAATGTTTCCATACTGCTGTGACGCTTGGATATAGAAAGTAGTCTTAGAATGTTTCCATACTGCTGTGACGCTTGGATATAGAAAGTAGTCTTATAATGTTCCATACTGCTGTGACGCTTGGATATAGAAAGTAATCTTAGAATGTTTCCATACTGCTGTGACGCTTGGATATAGAAAGTAGTCTTAGAATGTTTCCATACTGCTGTGACGCTTGGATATAGAAAGTAATCTTAGAATGTTTCCATACTGCTGTGACGCTTGGATATAGAAAGTAGTCTTAGAATTCGATGACGAGGAACCCACTTTGAGACTAATAATGGCTGGAGACGGCTTAAATGGGTAATGAAGAAAAACTTT
>NW_013878444.1:0-298 GCF_000517525.1 Limulus polyphemus
CCTTGGTACCTCTGTGCTGGATTCGAATTCAAGATCTCTGGCCATTGCATCCTGCACAGTAGAGGGGTGTGCTTGCTTTACTTGTGTCTTCAGTTGTGGACTGTCCAAGGCATCTACAAATTGATCCCTCAGCAACACCTTGAGGACATCGGATGGTGCAGTTGGGTAGGCCTTGTGTGCCATACTTTCCAAATCCTGTGCCAGTTCTTGCAGGCTCTCCCCTTCAGCACGGACTCTAGTCCTAAACCTAGCCCTGTAGACTTTGGACTGATTTTGAGTTTCATACCTGATTTCTAGA
>NW_013878445.1:0-298 GCF_000517525.1 Limulus polyphemus
ACATTAGTTTTCAGTTTTGTTTGCTGTCAAGAATTTTACATTTTACCTTTTGCATCTTGTGTTGGGTGGTTAGCGAGTTTTTTACGATGGCTGATTTTTCTGGGTAGAAAGGTCTTGAGAAACAGCTGTAAAGAGAAGATACCTAAACATTCTCTACCAAGAGAAACGCACTGTCTAAATCATCCTTGAAAAGAGATATCAAACGTATTTTTTAAATATTCTCACTTTGTTTGGTGGTTAAATGTAAAGAGTGTTTTATTGAGTATGGCGCACGATTCATTCGCAAAATAAAACATAA
>NW_013878446.1:0-505 GCF_000517525.1 Limulus polyphemus
AACCGCTAATCGTGTAAAACCTATACAAGTAACCGTTAATCGTGTAAACTTATACAAGTAACCGTTAATCATGTAAAGCCTATACAAGTAACCGTTAATCATTTAAAACCTATATAAGTAACCGCTAATCGTGTAAAACCTAAACAAGTAACCGTTAATCATTTAAAACCTATATAATAACCGTTAATCATGTAAAACCTATACAAGTAACCGTTAATCATGTAAAGCCTAAACAAGTAACCGTTAATCATGTAAAGCCTATACAAGTGACCGTTAATCGTGTAAAACCTAAACAATTTTACACGATTAACGGTTACTTGTATAGGCTTTACATGATTAACGGTTACTTGTATAGGTTTACATGATTAACGGTTACGGCCTATACAAGTAACCGTTAATCATGTAAACCTATACAAGTAACCGTTAATCATGTAAAACCTATACAAGTAACCGTTAATCATGTAAAGCCTATACAAGTAACCGTTAATCGTGTAAACTTATACAA
>NW_013878447.1:0-293 GCF_000517525.1 Limulus polyphemus
GAGAGATCGAGCTTAGTGGAGTGCGTTGGCAACATAAATTTTGCAAAATACGTAGAAATATTGGAGGAAGGACTTTTGCCCCTTTATTCCTCGGATTTCAATAACACAACGTTGTTCCAGGAAGATGGAGCACCGTGTCACACTGCTAGAAACACCCAAAAGTGGCAGGAAGAAAATGATATCCAGAAGTTGCCCTGGCCGAGCCAATCTCCTGACATGAACCCCATCAAAAACCTCTTGGCCATACTCGACCGGCAAGTCAAGAAACAACAAAAAAAACCAAATTACTAAGA
>NW_013878448.1:0-298 GCF_000517525.1 Limulus polyphemus
AGTGTACTGTAGATAAACAACACTATCCTTAGTGAGACAGAACAGACAACCGGCTGTACTGTAGATAAATAACACTATCCTTAGTGAGACAGAACAGACAACCGGATGTACTGTAGATAAACAGCACTATCCATAGTGAGACAGAACAGACAACCTGCTGTACTGTAGATAAACAACACTATCCTTAGTGAGACAAAACAGACAACCGGCTGTACTGTAGATAAACAACACTATCCTTAGTGAGACAGAACAGACAACCGGGTGTACTGTAGATAAACAACACTATCGATAGTGAGAC
>NW_013878449.1:0-298 GCF_000517525.1 Limulus polyphemus
AAAGAAGTGAGTAAAAAGACCGTTATAAAAATCGACAAAATCCAGTGTAAGAAGTGAGTAAAAAGACCATTATCAAAGTCGAAAAATTCTAAAGTAAGAAGAAATAATAAACCCGTTATCAAATTCGACAAAATCTATTGTAAGAAGGACTAAAAATGTCGTTATCAAAGTGGACAAATTTTAGTGTAAAAAGGAGTAAAAAGACCGTTATCAAAATCAACAAAATCTAGAGTAATAAGGACTAAACTGGCCGTTATCAAAGTCAAGAAAATCTAGGGTAAGAAGGTCTAAAAAGACC
>NW_013878450.1:0-299 GCF_000517525.1 Limulus polyphemus
TTAGGTGTATTGTAACAGGTGGGAGTTCATGAATACAAATTTTGTTGACAAAAGCCCTTGACGTGTTCTTCGCAATAGTACGTAGCATAGTCAATAAGGCTTTTTTTTTTCTGGAACACGACACAAGTCGTGTTTACACAATTTGTTTTCATGACATATCAGTTCAAATGTCCATTATCTCAAACGACTATAGGATTAATTGACTATTTATGCCAGTCCATACCGAGATATAAATGATCAGGTCTACAAAAATCTAGCATCTATATATAGTATATGAAATCCAGCAACTGGTTGTCAAA
>NW_013878451.1:0-422 GCF_000517525.1 Limulus polyphemus
CCCAAACAAACAAACTCGTCTTGTGACCGCAAAAATGAAAGTAAAAAAGAAAATGCACTTCGCAGTTTGGGGTCATAGTTATTTTATAGGGATAATGTCCAAATCAAATCACACTATTTGGTTAAAGTAGCCCAAGAATTGAGTTGGGTGCTGTTGACGAGCTGCCTCTAGCCTATCAGTTGAAAATTATGCACGGGTAGCACAGATAGCCCTTGTGTAGTTTCAAGTGTCTATAAAATCAGCCATAGGCCAATTATAAAAGAATTATCGAAAGGAATTTTATAAAAACATTAACTGGGAAAATTACACAGAGGAAACTGTGATTGTACATCCGCTTTTACACTGAGGAAATTATGATTGTACATCCGCTTTTACACTGAGGAAATTGTGATTGTACATCCGCTTTTACACTGAGTAAATTG
>NW_013878452.1:0-412 GCF_000517525.1 Limulus polyphemus
ACAGTAGCAGCAGGAGAGAGTAACACTATGAAGTAACATTATAACAGTAGCAGCAGGAGAGAGTAACACTATGAAGTAACATTATAACAGTAGCAGCAGGAGAGAGTAACACTATGAAGTAACATTATAACAGTAGCAGCAGGAGAGAGTAACACTATAAAGTATTATAACAGTAGCAGCAGGAGAGAGTAACACTATGAAGTAACATTATAACAGTAGCAGCAGGAGAGAGTAACACTATGAAGTAACATTATAACAGTAGCAGCAGGAGAGAGAAACACTATGAAGTAACATTATAATAGTAGCAGCAGGAGAGAGTAACACTATGAAGTAACATTATAACAGTAGCAGCAGGAGAGAGTAACACTATGAAGTAACATTATAAGATAGAAGCAGCAGGAGAGAGTAACAC
>NW_013878453.1:0-292 GCF_000517525.1 Limulus polyphemus
TACTTGGTCTTATTGTTGCTTCTACAGTCCCAGAGAGTAGTTCTTGTACTTGGTTTTATTTTTATTCCTACAGTTCCAGAGTAGTTCTTGTACTTGGTCTTATTGTTGCTTCTACAGTTACAGAGAGTAGTTCTTGTACTTGGTTTTATTGTCGTTTCTACAGTTCCAGAGAGTAGTTCTTGTACTTGGTTTTATTGTCGTTTCTACAGTTGGCAGAGAGTAGTTCTTGTACTTGGTTTTATTGTTGTTTCTACAGTACCAGAGTAGTTCTTGTACTTGGTATTATAGTTGT
>NW_013878454.1:0-299 GCF_000517525.1 Limulus polyphemus
AGACATATCCAACTAATTAGTCATTTAACACTTGTTCTATAGGTCACAGTACGTAGCCTATATAACCAGACATATCCAACTAATTGTTTAAATTCTAGTCCATATCTGACACTAGAAAAAACTTGTGTAAAGCTACTTTATGATTTTTTTAAATTTCTGATATATTTTTTTGTATTTTGTTAATAACTCTTCAATGTTGAACCAAATAAGAAAATAACATTTTATCTTATTTCTGTTATCAATCTTTTTATCTTCCTATGATATCCTCAATATTGATTACAAAAAAAAAAATTCTATTC
>NW_013878455.1:0-298 GCF_000517525.1 Limulus polyphemus
ATTATTGTTAATCAGTTATTTTACAGAATTCCAACAGCATGGACCCCTTTTCTGTACAATTTATAACTGTACTTTATTTTTAAAAGTGTTCTTCTCCTATGATTTTGGCCCGGCATGGCCAGGTGGTTAGGGCACTCGACTCGCAATCTGCGGGTCGCGGGTTCGAATCCCCGTCACACCAAACATGCTCGTCCTTTCAGCCGTGGGGGCGTTATAAAGTGACGGTCAATCCCACTATTCGTTGGTAAAGAGTAGCCCAAGAGTTGGCGGTGGGTGGTGATGACTAGCTGCCTTCCCT
>NW_013878456.1:0-298 GCF_000517525.1 Limulus polyphemus
ACTCAGTTGATTTTTTCCACTTTAATTGCTATATTTATATTTCACTCAGTTGATTTTTTCCACTTTAATTGCTATATTTATATTTCACTCAGTTGATTTTTTCCACTTTAATTGCTATATTTATATTTCACTCAGTTGATTTTTTCCACTTTAATTGCTATATTTATATTTCACTCAGTTGATTTTTCCACTTTAGATGCTATATTTATATTTCACTCAGTTGATTTTTCCACTTTAGATGCTATATTTATATTTCACTCAGTTGATTTTTCCACTTTAGATGCTATATTTATATTTC
>NW_013878457.1:0-334 GCF_000517525.1 Limulus polyphemus
CTTTAACGAAACATTTATTTGAATATCTGCTATGTTACGATTCGGTAATAAAGAGATTGATAATAAGGTGTTTTTCTCAACTTATTGATAATAATTGCTCTACCCTTACTGATGTAAAAAGTACCATTCCAAAAATTTCAGCAGTGTATTTCGTTCCGAAAACTTCAGCAACAGCAGCCGGAATACAGACAAAAACAAGAGGAAATGTAGTTAAAAACCCACAAATCCATATCATGTACATCACTCTCCTCCATAAGGTGTCGCCACCAGAGTGTGCAGCACTGCCGTCTTTATTCCTAAGCAAGAGGACAATCGTTAACTAAAGATTTATATT
>NW_013878458.1:0-298 GCF_000517525.1 Limulus polyphemus
TTTTTAGTCAGTTTTCCACTGGATTTTCTTGACTTTGAAAACGTGTTATTAGTTTTCTTCCACTCGATTTTGGTCGACTTTCATAACTGACTTTTTAGGTCTTCTTAGACTAGATATTTTTGACTTTGATAGCGGTATTTTTAGTCTTTCTTACACTATATTTTAATGACTTTCATAATGGTATTTTTAATACTTTTAAACTATATTTTGTCGACTGTTATAAAGGTATTTAAGTCTTCATTCCTTCAATTTTGCTAACATTGATGAGGGTCCTTTTATTCAGTTTTCCACTAGATTT
>NW_013878459.1:0-298 GCF_000517525.1 Limulus polyphemus
CTTGTGTTTTCTTATTGATTGTACAAAGAATCATTAAATCTCGTGTCTTCTTGTTGATAGTACACAGTATTGTTAAATTTGTGTCTTCTTATTGATAGCACACAGTATTGTTATATGTTGTGGCTTGTTATTGATAGTACACAGTGTCGTTAAATCTTGTGTCTTCATATTGATATTACAAATTTTTGGTAAATCTTATGTCTTATTATTGACAGTACACAGTATTGTTAAATATTGTGTTTTTTTATTGATAGTACACAGTATTGTTAAATCTTGTGTCTTCTTATTGACAGTACAC
>NW_013878460.1:0-298 GCF_000517525.1 Limulus polyphemus
TTTATATACCAGCGTACCCTATTTCTAGTAATTACTAGACCATTCGCCAAGATACGGGATAGTTCTAGAAACAAGAGAGCGTGAGAATTGTCACGTGATCTCGATGACGCAACACTATTATTAAGATAAACTGGGATGAAAGATCGTTATGTTGTACATATTATTAAGGTAAACTGTGATCAAAGATCGCTATGTTGTACATATTATTAAGGTAAACTGGGATGAAAGATCGCTATGTTGTACATATTATTAAGGTAAACTGTGTTCAAAGATCGCTATGTTGTACATATTATTAATG
>NW_013878461.1:0-298 GCF_000517525.1 Limulus polyphemus
AATTTGAAAATACATTCTATAAAAACAATATTAGAATGTGTATTTTTCATATTTTTCTTATGTAATAATAACGTAAAATTCTGAGGACTAATTTTGAACAAATTACACAAATATTTGAAGTTAAATCAAAGTAATGTAAAATAGTAAACAAATACTAAATATCTATTTAGTGAAATTACTTTAATGTAAGCTTTATCAGTAAAACGAAATACACATGCTCACATTATTACTATTTTAGATGATTTTAATCAATTACTAAATTTTGACTTCTTAAAGAAAAATAACCCAATAACTATTG
>NW_013878462.1:0-298 GCF_000517525.1 Limulus polyphemus
AGAGGTGAAGTGAGGGCATAAAGGACAACGTTAATGTCCTAGTCCAAGAGCGAGTGATGCCTTGGTGGCCGACGGAGCTGGAAGGAATGGAAAGGACAGGGGCAGCAAAGACCCTATAGAAGCAGAAAAAATGGAATGTATGGGACACAGCTGCCTAAAAACCTGAAATCTAGGAGACAGAAGAACATTTCTCAAAGAGCCACATGAGAAACACGGAGATACAGACAACTGTTGGGTGAGAAGACCGGAAACCCCGAGTCACAACCTAGAACCAATAAATGCTCCAAGCATGAAGACA
>NW_013878463.1:0-297 GCF_000517525.1 Limulus polyphemus
CGAAGGTCGATTAAATACGGTCTTACGTAAATTTGGAGGGACTGTATTTCCATGTTATATCATGCAAAGGTAAATAAATACAATGTAATATGAAACAGATAACATACATAATACGAAGGTCGATTAAATACGGTCTTACGTAAATTTGGAGGGACTGTATTTCAATGTTATATCATGCAAAGGTAAATAAATACAATGTAATATGAAACAGATAACATACATAATATGAAGGTCGATTAAATACGGTCTTACGTAAATTTGGAGGGACTGTACTTCCATGTTATATCATGCAAAGGT
>NW_013878464.1:0-298 GCF_000517525.1 Limulus polyphemus
GTTAGTGTTTCACTAGATACGATAAGCCCTTAGACACAGTAATTAGTTGGGATGTTATTAACCTTGCAAGAACGTGTAAAAGTGACTTTGATGTGTCGTGATATCGACGGTGCATATTTTGAACAGCTGCAAGCGGTGTGCAAATTTACTCTGTACTCTGAAGACGAACTCTAATATTAGAACCTCATATTTTATGTCCAAAACACCCAGACATTGTTCTGACCTTAACCACCAATCCTAAACAACATAGTTTGACATTTTTTTCTAAAACAGATTTCCCTCTAATACATAGTTAAGT
>NW_013878465.1:0-441 GCF_000517525.1 Limulus polyphemus
GGTATTTTTAGTCTTTCTTAAACTATATTTTAATGACTTTCATAATTGTATTTTAATCCTTCTTAAACTTTATTTAGTCGACTGTTATAACGGTCTTTTAGTCTTCATTCCTCCAAATTTTGTTGACATTGATAAGGGTCTTTTTAGTCCGTTTTCCACTGGATTTTCTTGACTTTGAAAACGTGTTATTAGTTTTCTTCCACTCGATTTTGTCGACTTTCATAACTGACTTTTTAGGCCTTCTTAGATTAAGTTTTTTGACTTTGATAGCGGTATTTTTAGTCTTTCTTACACTATATTTTAATGACTTTCATAATTGTATTTTAATCCTTCTTAAACTTTAGTTATAACAGTCGACAAAAATTGGAAAACTGACTAAAAGGACCCATATCAATGTAAACAAAATTTAGTGGACGGAGGACTAAAAGACCAATATTTTGT
>NW_013878466.1:0-298 GCF_000517525.1 Limulus polyphemus
GATCTGTAACTAATGGTTATGTTAATTAGACTGTTTTATCAGCATTAGTCAGGATCTGCAACTAATGGTTTTGTTAATTAGACACTGTTTTATCAGCATCAGTCAGGATCTGTAACTAATGGTTTTATTAATTAGACTGTTTTATCAGCATCAGCCAGTATCTGTAACTAATGGTTTTATTAATTAGACACTGTTTTATCAGCATCAGTCAGTATCTGTAACTAATGGTTTTATTAATTAGACACTGTTTTATCAGCATCAGTTAGGATCTGTAACTAATGGTTTTGGGAATTAGACA
>NW_013878467.1:0-298 GCF_000517525.1 Limulus polyphemus
CTCATTTATTGGTTTACTAAGAACAATGACAACCAATGATTTTAAAATATTAAAATACAAATTCATATAAATTGATATAAAACCAATGGTTTACTCCAAGATTGCAATCGCAAATGCTGAATTTGCAACTAGGCGGCGTAGTCACACATCTTAAAAACTCTTAGAACAGATCTGATTGTTTCCCTATTATTAACTTGGGCCGGTCGTGTCTTAATTGTTAACGTGGCCGCGCTGTGAACCCGACGATTCACGGCTCGCAACCTGTTTCGGTAAAAAAAGCGCTAATCACTTTGGAGCC
>NW_013878468.1:0-298 GCF_000517525.1 Limulus polyphemus
TAGCCATCCTTTATGTGTGAAGTGTAAAGTGGTCACTTGTTACTCATCAGCTATCCTTAATGCCTGAAATGTAAAGTGGTCACTTGTTACTCATCAGCTATCCTTAATGCCTGAAATGTAAAGTGGTCACTTGTTACTCATCAGCTGTCCTTAATGCCTGAAATGTAAAGTGGTCACTTGTTACTCATCAGCTGTCCTTAATGCCTGAAATGTAAAGTGGTCACTTGTTACTCATCAGCTATCCTTAATGTCTGAAATGTAAAGTGGTCACTTGTTACTCATCAGCTGTCCTTAATGT
>NW_013878469.1:0-345 GCF_000517525.1 Limulus polyphemus
GTACTCTTCTGTGACGTGTTAATTAGTATCTGACCTTTGTCCAGAAACTGTACTCTTCTGTGACGTGGTAATTAGTATCTGACCTTTGTCCAGAAACTGAATATATCCACACGACGTGGTCTCTTATCAAACAATAGTGAGTGTGTGATGTTAGTCCAGAAATTTAATGTCCCTGCATGATGTGGTCACTTGTCAAGAAATAGTGAGTATTGAATGTACCTGCATGATGTGGTCACTTATCGAGAAACAATGAGTATTGAATGTAACTGCATGATGTGGTCACTTGTCAAGAAATAGTGAGTATTGAATGTACCTGCATGACGTGGTCACTTATCGAGAAATAAT
>NW_013878470.1:0-298 GCF_000517525.1 Limulus polyphemus
ATATAATCTAGACCTTGATACATTGTACACAGGGTTTATTATCCTTTGTAAGAACGTTGTACCTATGTTATTGTTCATGGCGTGCCACCATTGTACACAGGGTTTATTATTCTTTGTAAGAACGTTGTACCTATGTTATTGTTCATGGCGTGCCACCATTGTACACGGGGTTTATTATCTTTTGTAAGAACGTTGTACCTAGGTTATTGTTCATGGCGTGCCACCATTGTACACAGGGTTTATTATCTTTTTGTAAGAACGTTGTACCTAGGTTATTGTTCATGGCGTGCCACCATTG
>NW_013878471.1:0-294 GCF_000517525.1 Limulus polyphemus
CTTCATATTGAGAGTACACAGTTTCGTTAAATCCTTAGTCTTTTTATTGACAGTACACAGTATCGTTAAATCATGTGTCTCTTTATTGAAAGTACACAATACTTTTAAACCTTGTGTATTTTTATTGATAGTACACAGTATTGTTAAATCTTGTGTTTTCTTATTGACAGTACACAGTATCGTTAAATCTGGTGTTTTCTTATTGACAGTACAATGTTTCGTTAAATCTTGTGTCTTTTTATTGACAGTACACAGTATCGTTAAATCTTGTGTCTTCTTATTGACTAGGACACA
>NW_013878472.1:0-297 GCF_000517525.1 Limulus polyphemus
GTGTTATTACCGTGTTGAGCTGTGTTACCCCGCTACTTCTTTAGTTAACCATATAACCACCTTACTGTGTTTTGTGTATTACCTTATTGAGCTGTGTTACCCCGCTACTTCTTTAATTAACCATATAACCACCTTACTGTGTTTTGTGTATTACCTTGTTGAGCTGTTTTACCCAGCTACTTGTTTAGTTAACCATATAACCACCTTACTGTGTTTTGTGTATCACCTTGTTGATCTGTTTTACCCAGCTACTTGTTTAGTTAACCATATAACCACCTTACTGTGTTTTGTGTATTA
>NW_013878473.1:0-298 GCF_000517525.1 Limulus polyphemus
GTGGGCATAAGAACAGAAAAGGGTTTCCGGTAAACTGATGTTACTAAATTACCTTGTACATTCCTTTTCACCAATACATCTAGAAAAGGCAAACTATTATTTTTCTCAATTTCAATCGTAAGCAAACTCTGTTAATGCCTTATTACATTATTTCCACACCAAGAATGTGTCATCTACATACCTTATCCTTGTTGTGGAAATATGGTAATAAGGCATTAACAGAGTTTGCTTACTATTTGAACAGCATTGAACCATCCATACAATTTACGTTTGAAATTGAGAAAAATAGTGTAATAGG
>NW_013878474.1:0-670 GCF_000517525.1 Limulus polyphemus
ACATTAGAGTGTTGAGCAAGATTTTAACAATTTTAACCTGTCTGCCTCGTAGATTGAAACATTAGAATGTTGAGCAAGATTTAAACAATTTAAACCTGGCTGGCTGGCTGGCAGACTGAAACATTAGAGTGTTGAGCAAGATTTAAACAATTTAAACCTAGCAGCCTTGTAGACTGATACATAAGAATGCTGAGTACAGATTTAAACAATTAAAACCTGACTGCCTCGTAGACTGAAACATTAGAATGTTGAGCAAGATTTAAACAATTTAAACCTGACTGCCTTGTAGACTGATACATAAGAATGCTGAGTACAGATTTAAACAATTAAAACCTGACTGCCTCTTAGACTGAAACATAAGAATGTTGAGTACAGATTTAAACAATTAAAACCTGGTTACCTCGTAGACTGATAGATAAAAATGCTGAGTACAGATTTAAACAATTAAAACCTGGCTACCTCGTAGACTGAAACATTAGAATGTTGATCACAGATTTAAACAATTAAAAAATGGCTGCCTCGTAGACTGATACATAAGAATGCTGAGTACAGATTTAAACAATTTAAACCTGGCTACCTCGTAGACTGATACATAAGAATGCTGAGTACAGATTTAAACAATTAAAACCTGGCTACCTCGTAGACTGAAACATTAAGAATGCTGAGTACA
>NW_013878475.1:0-385 GCF_000517525.1 Limulus polyphemus
GTCATGTGGTTAGTAGCCTATACGATTACCTAACTCCATTATTTATCCATCTATCTAACTAGCTAGCTAACGTTATGTGGTTAACAGCCTATACGATTATCTAACTCCATTATCTATCCATCTATCTAACTAGCTTGTTAACGTTATGAGGTTAACAGCCTATACGATTACCTAACTCCATTATCTATCCATCTATCTAACTAGCTAGATAACATTATGTGGTTAACAGCCTATACGATTACCTAACTCCGTTTTCTATCCATCTATCTAACTAGCTAGCTAACGTTATGTGGTTAACATAGATAATGGAGTTAGGTAATCGTATAGGCTCCATCTATCTAACTAGCTAGCTAACGTTATGTGGTTAGTAGACCTATACGGTTAC
>NW_013878476.1:0-317 GCF_000517525.1 Limulus polyphemus
CCAACGCCACCTAGGTGTCAATTAGATTTTATTACATTCAGTATATCCGTTCTTTCGTTAGGTTTAGATGATTAATAAATTTAAGATATATATATAGACTGACTGATAACAAGGGATACTAAAGTAACAAAACTACATGATGGTCAGTTGAGAAACTAACTAATACCGTTTAGGTGATATGAAAGGTTACTAAAGTAACAAAACTTCATGATGGTCAATTGTGAAAACTAAGTAATACCGTTTGGGTGATATGAAAGGTTACCAAAGTAACAAAACTACATGATGGTCAGTTGTGAATCTAACTAATACCGTTTAGG
>NW_013878477.1:0-297 GCF_000517525.1 Limulus polyphemus
GGTAGCAGCCTTTACTGCTGTATCGTCTCCCCTGTGTTGAAGTTTCCAGCATTGAGCTCTCTTGTGCCCAGGTTTGTTACAGTGCCAGCAAAGTCCTTCAAACTTCTCTGAAAGCTGACCTTTTCTGGCCTTGAATCCAGATGACTGTACCAACCTTGGTACCTCTGTGCTGGACCTAACGTAGGATTCAAATTCGAGAGCTCTGGCCATTGCATCCTGCATGGTAGAGGGGTGTGCTTGCTTCACTTGTATCTTAAGTTCTGGACTGTCCAAGGCATCTACGAACTGATCCCTCAG
>NW_013878478.1:0-317 GCF_000517525.1 Limulus polyphemus
ATATATTTTTTCCACAAGATGATGATTAAAAACAGCTATACAATACATAACTTAGATAAAAACACGACAGTGTTGAAACAAAATCACTCTCCTTACCGCTTACAAAGAATAATTCCGTGAAAGGGTTACTCTGTGCTGATTTATTGTCAATTTTAACTTAGTTACACGATTTAATTTACTTCTTTTGATCAACTTTTGGTGTTTAAGGTATGGTTAAATATGTATATTATAAATTATTTCTTTCTTTGAGATCCATGCCCACCTGGACAGTTCAGAGGCAACGAGCAAAGTCAATGTGTCCCGTGTCCTAAGGATCA
>NW_013878479.1:0-298 GCF_000517525.1 Limulus polyphemus
TTGAAGTCTAGGGACATCAAGATGCGTGGTGAGCAGCTAGAGAACTACAACTCGTTATTGAAGTCTGGGGAGATCGAGATGCGTGGTGAGCAGCTAGAGAACTACAACTCGTTATTGAAGTTTAGGGACATCAAGATGCGTGGTGAGCAGCTAGAGAACTACAACTCGTTATTGAAGTTTAGGGACATCAAGATGCGTGGTGAGCAGCTAGAGAACTACAACTTGTTATTGAAGTCTAGAGACATCAAGATGCGTGGTGAGCAGCTAGAGAACCACAACTCGTTATTGAAGTCTGGGG
>NW_013878480.1:0-298 GCF_000517525.1 Limulus polyphemus
TTCCACCAGAACTCATGGTCCGAAATATCCCACCGGAAACAAAACAATCAAACCACTATATTACTGTGTTGCTCCACCAGAAACAAAACAATCAAACAACTATATTACTGTGTTGCTCCACATGAAACAAAACAATCAAACAACTATATTACTGTGTTGCTCCACCAGAAACAAAACAATCAAACAACTATATTACTGTGTTGCTCCACCAGAAACAAAACAATCAAACAACTATATTACTCTGTTGCTCCACCAGAAACAAAACAATCAAACAACTATATTACTCTGTTGCTCCACC
>NW_013878481.1:0-296 GCF_000517525.1 Limulus polyphemus
ACTAAAAGACCAAACTTGGATGTTAAATACAGCATTTAAAACACTCTGAACTAAAGACCAAACTTGGATGTTAATAAAGCATTTAAAACACTCTGGACTAAAAGACCAAAGTTGGATTTTAAATAAAGCATTTAAAAACACTCTGGACTAAAAGACCAAACTTGGATGTTAAATAAAGCATTTAAAAACACTCTGGACTAAAAGACCAAAGTTGGATGTTAAATAAAGCATTTAAAAACACTCTGGACTAAAAGACCAAACTTGGATGTTAAGTAAAGCATTCAAGAACACTCTGG
>NW_013878482.1:0-298 GCF_000517525.1 Limulus polyphemus
GGACAGTTGTCAACAGACGACAGACACAACTATAGAGCACTGGTAGCGGCTCTAGAACTCAGGTACGGAACCCAAAATCAGTCGGAAGTCTACAGGGCTAGGTTTAGGACGAGAATCCGTGCTAAATGGGACAACCTGCAAGAGCTGGCACAGGACTTGGAAAGCATGGCACACAAGGCCTACCCAACTGCACCACCCAATCTCCTCAAGTTGTTGCTGACGGATCAGTTCGTAGATACCTTGGATAGTCCACAACTTAAAATACAAGTGAAGCATACACAACACTCTACCATGCAGG
>NW_013878483.1:0-312 GCF_000517525.1 Limulus polyphemus
GAAAAATCAAAAATACAGCTTATCACCCAGCTGCTAATGGGGTAGTAGAAAGATTTAATAGAACCTTATTAGATATGATCTCTCAATACTGTGAGAAGGATCAGAAAACTTGAGATGAGCAGATTCCATTGTTATTACTAGCATATACAAGTGTTGAAAATGAGTCTACTCAGGAAAGTCCATTCTTTCTACTACGTGGTAGAGATGTTACGTTACCCAAGCAGGAGATACTTGCTCTTCTGTTACGTGGTAGAGATGTTACGTTACCCAAGCAGGAGATACTTGCCCTTCTGTACGTGGTAGAGATGTTAC
>NW_013878484.1:0-298 GCF_000517525.1 Limulus polyphemus
ACCAACAACTTTGATGGTGTGAACCAGATTAAGGAAGTGGATTTGGTGTGAACCAGATTAAGGTAAATATACCAACAACTTTGATGGTGTGAACCAGATTAAGGAAGTGGATTTGGTGTGAACCGGAATAAAGGAAGTGGATTTGGTGTGAACCAGAATAAGGTAAATATACCAACAACTTTGATGGTGTGAACCAGATTAAGGAAGTGGATTTGGTGTGAACCGGAATAAGGAAGTGGATTTGGTGTGAACCGGAATAAGGAAGTGGATTTGGTGTGAACCAGAATAAGGTAAATAT
>NW_013878485.1:0-298 GCF_000517525.1 Limulus polyphemus
GGACAGTTTAATCCTTGTTACCCTAGATTTTGTTGAATTTGATAACGGTTTTTTACTCCTTCTTACACTAAATTTTGTCGACTTTGATAACGGTCTTTTTAGTCCTTCTTACACTAGATTTTTCGAGTTATATAACGGTCTTTTTAGTCCTTCTTCCAAAAGATTTTGATAGACTTGATAACGGTCTAATTAGTCCATCTTACACTAGATTTTGTCGACTTTGATAACAATCTTTTTATTCCTTCTTACTTTAGAATTTTTGGAAATTGATAACGGTCTTCTTATCTCACTTCTTACA
>NW_013878486.1:0-297 GCF_000517525.1 Limulus polyphemus
GCCAGTTATTTAAAGAGGTGATGGAGTACATAGATGTCTCTTAGTATCCGTGTACAGGACAACTGGATACATCAGTTACAACATTAAAAATGTTATTGCCAGTTATTTAAAGAAGGGATGGAGTACATAGATGTCCCCTAATATCCGTGTATAGGACAACTGGATATATCCGTTACAGCATTAAAAATGTTATTGCCAGTTATTTAAAGAAGGAAATGAGTGCATAGATGGCCCCTTATATCCGTGTATAGGACAAATGGATATATCGGTTACAACATTAAAATGTTATTGCCAGTT
>NW_013878487.1:0-539 GCF_000517525.1 Limulus polyphemus
GTTAATGACAGTAATCATAGGTGAACCTCTTATCTATATAAAACACAATACAGACAGAACACTAGTTAATGACTGTAATCATAGGTGACCCTCTTATCTATACCAAACACAATACAGACTGAACACTAGTTAATGACCGTAATCATAGGTGACCCTCTTATCTATATAAAACACAATATTTATCTGTATACACATATATAGACAGAACACTAGTTAATGACAGTAATCATAGGTGACCCTCTTATCTATATAAAACACAATATAGACTGAACACTAGTTAATGACAGTAATCACAGATGGTATAGATAAGAGGGTCACCCGTGATTACTGTCATTAACTAGTGTTCTGTCTATATTGTGTTTTATATAGCTAAGAGGGTCACCTATGATTACGGTCATTAACTAGTGTTCAGTCTGTATTGTGTTTGGTATAGGTAAGAGGGTCACCTATGATTACGGTCATTAACTAGTGTTCTGTCTATAACAGTAATCATAGGTTTGTGTTTGGTATAGATAAGAGGGTCTACAGACAGAACACTA
>NW_013878488.1:0-378 GCF_000517525.1 Limulus polyphemus
CCTTTAACACGAAAACTTACTTATATAAACTGTTATAAAACCTTTAACACGAAAACTTACTTAAATAAACTGTTATGAAACCTTTAACACGAAAACTTACTTAAATAAACTGTTATGAAACCTTTAACACGAAAACTTACTTAAATAAACTGTTATGAAACCTCTCTCACAAAGGTAGACTTATATAAACAGTTATGAAACCTTTAACACGAAAACTTACTTATATAAACAGTTATGAAACCTTTAACACGAAAACTTACTTATATAAACAGTTATGAAACCTTTAACACGAAAACTTACTTATATAAACTGTTATGAAACCTCTCTCACAAAGGTAGACTTATATAAACAGTTATGAAACCTTTATCACAAAGGTAG
>NW_013878489.1:0-740 GCF_000517525.1 Limulus polyphemus
GTGTTGGCATGCATCCACTAAAGTTTCCGATCATCAACAATGTCCAGTCTATGGGTGTTGGCATGCATTCAGTGAAGTTTCAGATCATCAACAATGTCCAGTCTATGATTGTTGGCATGCTTCCAGTGAAGTTTCAGATCATCAACAATATCCAGTCTATGATTGTTGGCATGCATCCAGTGAAGTTTCAGATCATCAACTATGTCCAGTCTATGATTGTTGGCATGCTTCCAGTGAAGTTTCAGATCATCAACAATATCCAGTCTGGTTGGCATGCATCCACTAAAGTTTCAGATCATCAACAATGTCCAGTCTATGGGTTACAAGCTGTGCTAAACATTTTTTGGTAGAGTCAAACGCTAAACACCCCCTTGTGGCAAATGGCGCATCTACAACTTTGGGCAGCTCACCATATAAGGTACTGCCGTAAAATGTCTACTACGTAATTTTATGTATGCTAATAATGCTTAAATTAGTTTTCTTTCTTCAATCAGGGTTACACCACACAGTTTATGATAAGAAATAGGCATACATATTTTGATATATCAACATCTATTTGTCGAGTGTTCAAAACGGTAAACAATGGATTCAAAACGGTAAACAATGGATGCATGCCAATGGTGTCAGGTTTATCCAGGTTCCGTAGAAACCAGTTCCCATAAGGAACACGTGTTTAGTTTATCCAGGTTCCGTAGAAACAAGTTCCCATTAGAAACACGTGTCAGGTTTATCCAGGTTCC
>NW_013878490.1:0-295 GCF_000517525.1 Limulus polyphemus
AACCATTAAAGATATATTTAATTATTATTATTTTATACAACTGCTGGATACACCATCTAAACATATATATGTTTGGAGTAAATTAATCGACAACAATACGAAATGAATTAATTAATTTATCTATTCTGTGAAGTCAGACAGTAAATTAACATTATATTAGAAATCGTAAACAAAGTCATAAAACAAATATTTAAATGAAAAAAAGAAAATGATGTGTGTTGGATTAATGTGTTAAATGCTCGGAATTGTAGATATTGAAATTAGCTTATGTTATAGTGTTACTAAAGAAAAATGT
>NW_013878491.1:0-297 GCF_000517525.1 Limulus polyphemus
TAGCCCATTGTGTAGCTTTGTGCTTAACTTCAAACAAACAAACAATCGTATAAACTTACCAACTCTTGACATAATTGTCTTCATGATGAAGTTATCAATATCAAATAATAATTTATTAAAAATGCCTTCCCTCTAGCACCCTGCCACCCAATGGGATTGATTATCAATCTTATATATTGGGGGTTAAAGCGGGTCAAAGTCAAATAGTTAGTGGTTTTGCACTAATTCAAACCTGGTTCGCCATATTCGAAATTCTGAGGTCGACCACAGGGCCAACCCGCGAAATACATGATAAAA
>NW_013878492.1:0-580 GCF_000517525.1 Limulus polyphemus
AGTTACCTTAGTTCCTGGAGGTAGAAGGTATCTTAAGGACAGGTGAGTTACCTTAGTTCCTGGAGGTAGAAGGTATCTTAAGGACAGGTGAGTTACCTTAGTCCCTGGAGGTATCTTAAGGACAGGTGAGGTATCTTAGTTCCTGGAGGTATCTTAAGGACAGGTGAGTTACCTTAGTCCCTGGAGGTAGAAGATATATTAAAGACAGGTGAGTTACCTTAGTCCCTTGAGGTAGAAGGTATCTTAAGGACAGGTGGGTAACTCACCTGTCCTTAAGATACCTTCTACCTCCAGGAACTAAGGTAACTCACCTGTCCTTAAGATACCTTCTACCTCCAGGAACTAAGGTAACTCACCTGTCCTTAAGATACCTTCTACCTCCAGGAACTAAGGTAACTCACCTGTCCTTAAGATACCTTCTACCTCCAGGAACTAAGGTAACTCACCTGTCCTTAAGATACCTTCTACCTCCAGGGACTAAGGTAACTCACCTGTCCTTAAGATACCTTCTACCTCCAGGAACTAAGGTAACTCACCTGTCCTTAAGATACCTTTTTAGTTCCTGGAGGTAGAAGGTATC
>NW_013878493.1:0-298 GCF_000517525.1 Limulus polyphemus
TGGAGATTAGTCTTAACTATTAGTGCTCTTCATCATACTACTACGTCACGTATATATTGACATTAGTCTTAACCATTAGTGCTCTTCATCATACTACTACGTCACGTATATATTGAGATTAGTCTTAACCATTAGTGTTCTTCATCATACTACTACGTCACGTATATATTGAGATTAGACTTAACTATTAGTGCTCTTCATCATACTACTACGTCACGTACATATTGAGATTAGTCTTAACTATTAGTGCTCTTCATCATACTACTACGTCACGTATATATTGAGATTAGTCTTAACC
>NW_013878494.1:0-297 GCF_000517525.1 Limulus polyphemus
AAGTAACATCAAGAGTATGACAAGGGAAAATAACTAGTAACATAAAGAGTATGACAAGGGAAAATAACTAGTAACATAAAGAGTATGACAAGGGAAAATAACTAGTAACATAAAGAGTATGACAAGGGAAAATAACTAGTAACATAAAGAGTATGACAAGGGAAAATAACAAGTAACATCAAGAGTATGACAAGGGAAAATAACTAGTAACATCAAGAGTATGACAAGGGAAAATAACTGGTAACATCAAGAGTATGACAAGGGAAATAACTAGTAACATCAAGAGTATGACAAGGG
>NW_013878495.1:0-357 GCF_000517525.1 Limulus polyphemus
TTCTAATGATAATGGTACATCTAACAAGAAGAAACAACAGTTAGATAGAATAGTGGATGTATCTAACAAGAAGAAACAACAGTTAGATAGAATAGTAGATGTTATAATGATAATGGTACATCTAACAAGAAGAAACAACTGTAAGGTAGAATAGTGGATGTTCTAATGATAATGGTACATCTAACAACAAGAAACAACAGTTAGATAGAATAGTAGATGTTATAATGATAGTGGTACATCTAACAAGAAGAAACAACAGTTAGATAGAATAGTGGATGTTCTAATGATAATGGTCCATCTAACAAGAAGAAACAACAGTTAGATAGAATAGTAGATGTTATAATGATAGTGGTACAT
>NW_013878496.1:0-567 GCF_000517525.1 Limulus polyphemus
GAGAGTCCTACTAAGATGTATTATATACAACAATGATGTGGGAGTCCTACTAAGATATATTATCTACAACAATGATGTGGGAGTCCTACTAAGATGTATTATCTACAACAATGATATGGGAGTCCTACTAAGATGTATTATATACAACAATGATGTGGGAGTCCTACCAAGATGTATTATGTACAACAATGATGTGGGAGTCCTACTAAGATGTATTATCTACAACAATGATGTGAGAGTCCTACTAAGATGTATTATCTACAACAATGATGTGGGAGTCCTAATAAGATGTATTATTCACATCATTGTTGTAGGAGTCCTACTAAGATGTATTATATACAACAATGATGTGAGAGTCCTACTAAGATGTATTATCTACAGTTGATGGCTATCTTCTCTTGGGAGAACTCGGTACTGACAATATGAGTGTCTGTTCAGTTGATGTCTATCTTCTCTTGGGAGAACTCGGTACTGACAATATAAGTGTCTGTTCAGTTGATGTCTATCTTCTCTTGGGGGAACTCGGTACTGACAATATGAGTGTCTGTTCAGTTGATGTCTATCTTC
>NW_013878497.1:0-299 GCF_000517525.1 Limulus polyphemus
TATGGTAAATAAAAACTTCTGATTAAACATTCTCAACGATATATATATATGATAAATAAAAACTTGTGATAAAACATTCACAACGATATGGTAAATAAAAACCTCTGATTAAACATTCCCAACGATATATATATACATGGTAAATAAAAACTTTTGATTAAACATTTACAACGATATATATGTATAGATATATATATGGTAAATAAAAACTACTGATTAAACATACACAACGATATATATATATGTATGGTAAATTAATCTTTTGATTAAACATTCACAACGATATGGTAAATAAAAAC
>NW_013878498.1:0-404 GCF_000517525.1 Limulus polyphemus
TGGGACTATATTTGTATTTATATTGCTTGTAGTGACAAGAGTATATTTGTATTTGTATTGCTTATAGTGACAAAAGTATATTTGTATTTGTATTGCTTATAGTGACAAGAGTATATTTGTTTTTGTATTTCTTATAGTGACAAGAGTATATTTGTATTTGTATTGCTTATCGTGACAAGGGTATATTTGTATTTGTATTGCTTCTAGTGACAAGAGTATATTTGTGTTGCTTATCGTGACAAAAGTATATTTGTATTTGTATTGCTTATAGTGACAAGAGTATATTCGTTATTGTATTGAGTTTATTTGTATTTGTATATCTTATAGTGAAAAGATTATATTCGTATTGCTTATCGTGGCAAAAGTATATTTGTATTTGTATTGCTTATAGTGACAAGAGTATA
>NW_013878499.1:0-376 GCF_000517525.1 Limulus polyphemus
TCAAAGTAGAGCTTTAAGAATAACATCATTCAAACAAAATTCCAACATATAAAAGGCCATGACGTCTTTTTATCAAATAAACTCCACCTTTTGGATTGTTTTTATCTGTGTTTGCGAAAGTTAATTTTTTTAGCATTTCTAGTGACATAATGGTTTTCGTCAATGTTATAATGTCTCGTTTTGAATTTTCCAACGAAATAAGCACACTCGGATATTTTTCCATTAATTTTGCGTCAAAAAAACACTTTTTTCCATTTTCCTAAAAAAGCTCATATTTTCACCAAAAACCAAAGACTATCAAAATTTGGCAAAAAATATGGGCTAAAAAAATTGTTTTTCTTCATATTTCAATACAAAGATGCCCTTGATGTAAGAC
>NW_013878500.1:0-298 GCF_000517525.1 Limulus polyphemus
CCGGCCACTTGGTGAAATAATCCATCACCACACAAATATACTTGTTTCCAGCACGAGTTTGGGGCAGAGGACCAGCAATGTCGACGGCTACTCTTTCCATTGGTGCACCAACTTGATATAACTTCATTGGAGCACGTCCCTTATGCTTGGGTCCCCTTTTAGCACAACATGTACTGCAGGTCCTGCACCATTCTTCCACATCTTGCCTCATACCTATTCAGTAAAATCTCTGCCGTACGTGACTCGATGTCTTATTAACTCCGAGACGTCCTCCTGTTAAACTATCATGGGATTGACA
>NW_013878501.1:0-522 GCF_000517525.1 Limulus polyphemus
AAAGGTCCTTTAGTCTTCATTCCACTAGATTTTGTTGACATTGATAGGGGTCGTTTTAGTCAGTTTTCCACTAGATTTTGTTGACTTTGAAAACGTGTTTTTAGTTTTCTTCCACTCGATTTTGTCGACTTTTATAACAGTGTTTTTAGGCCTTATTAGACTAGATATTTTCGACTTTGATAGCGGTATTTTAAGTCTTTCTTACACTATATTTTAATGACTTTCATAATGGTTTTTTTAATCCTTCTTAAACTTTATTTTGTCGACTGTTATAACGGTCTTTTAGTCCTCCGTTCAAAAAAGGACCCATATAAATGTCAACAAAATTTAAGTCGGTTTTCAAAATATATTGGTAACAGTCGATAACGGACTTTTTGGTCTTCCTTCCTCCAGATTTTGTTGACATTGATAAGGATCCTTTTAGCCAGTTTTCCACTAGATTTTGTTGACTTTGAAAACGTGTTTTTAGTTTTCTTCCACTCGATTTTGTCGACTTTCATAACTGACTTTTTAGGCCTTCTT
>NW_013878502.1:0-297 GCF_000517525.1 Limulus polyphemus
TAGTAAAAACAATCGAAAAAGTGGAGTTTATTTTGTAAGAAGACGTCATGACCGTTTAGATGTTGGGAGTTTTGTTGGATAATCTTATTTTTAAACCTCTTATTTTGCTTTCATGATCTGAAGAAATAATATAGTAAAATCGAAGCTATAGAAAAATTTGATAACAGTTTATGGAATAAATATTGGGAATTTTGATGAGAGGATATCCATTTTGAAAGTCTTACATCAAAGACATCATTGTAGTTAAAATATGAAGGAAAATCTAAATTTTTAGTAAATTTAGAAAAAAACATGGAC
>NW_013878503.1:0-782 GCF_000517525.1 Limulus polyphemus
CAGGAGAGTGACATGTCAAAAGTCAAGTTTATGTAACTTTACAGTAGAGTTACATGTGACAAGTTCGGTTTATTTAACTTTACTGTAGAACGACATGTGACAAGTTAAGTTTAAGTAACTTTACAGGAGAACGACATGTAGCAAGTTAAGTTTAAATAACTTTACAGGAGAATGACATGTGGCAAGTTAAGTTTAAGTAACTTTACAGTAGAGTTACATGTGACAAGTTAGGTTTATGTAACTTTACAGGAAAATGACATGTGACATGTCAAGTTTAAGTAACTCTACAGGAGAATGTTCACATGTCATTCTCCTGTAAAGTTACAAAAACCTAGCTTGCCACATGTCATTCTCCTGTAAAGTTACTTAAACTTAACTTGCCACATGGCATAAACTTAACTTGTCACATGTAACTCTCCTGTAAGGTTACATAAACTTGACTTGTCACATGTCATTCTTCTGTAAAGTTACTTAAACCTACTTTCCTGTAAACTTACATAAACCTAACTCTTCACATGTAACTCCACTGTAAAGTTACATAAACTTCACTTGTCACATGTCACTCTCCTGTAAAGTTACATAAACTTAACTTGTCACACGTAACTCTCCTATAAAGTTACATAAATTTCACTTGTCACATGTAACTCTCCTGTAAAGTTAGGGAGAATGACAAGTGACAATTCAAGTTTATGTAACTTTATAGGAGAATGACATATGACAAGTCAAGTTTTAGTAACTTTACAGGAGAATGACATGTGACAAGTTAGGTTTATTTAACTTTA
>NW_013878504.1:0-609 GCF_000517525.1 Limulus polyphemus
CTCCAACGAAATAAGCACTATCGGATATTTTTCTATTAATTTTGCGTCAAAAAAAACACTTTTTTTAATTTCCCAAAAAAATCATATTTTCGCCAAAAACCAAAGGCTATAGCCCATGTTTTTTTCGAAATTTTGAAAAAAATTGTTTTTCCTCATATTTCAATACAAAGATGCTCTTGGTGTAAGACTTTCAAATTGGATATCCTTTCATCAAAATTCCCAATAGTTATTTCATAATCTGTTATCAAAATTTCGGTTAATAACGATTTTTTTTCAGTAATATTGTAAACTAAGAATAGCTTTAAAAATAACATTATTCAAACAAAATCCCAACACCTAAAAGGCCATTATAAAATAAATTACACCTTTTTTTGATTCTTTTTACTTTGGGTTAGCTAACATTATTTTATTTTTTTAGCCTTTCACGGGACATAATATTTTTCGATAATGGTATAATGTCTCAATTTTGAGTTTTCCGACGAAATAAGAACTATCCGGTCTTTTTCTATTAATTTTGCGTCAAAAAAGCACTTTTTTCCATTTTCCAAAAAAAAATCATATTTTCGACGAAAAGCCAAGGCCAAGACCCACGTTTTTACCCAAAATTAG
>NW_013878505.1:0-296 GCF_000517525.1 Limulus polyphemus
GGGGGGTTGATGGGCGTCGCTCAACACCAACCACTACTAGACTCCTTGAGGTTGACTTGTTGGTAATATTCTTCCTACACTGGCTCCTCAAATGTCCGTGCTTTCCACAGTTCCCACAACTTTTGTGGATACCAGCCTTTCCTGCTGTGGCACCTCCCCTGTGTTGAAGTTTCCAGCATTGAGCTCTCTTGTGCCCAGGTTTGTTACAGTGCCAGCAAAGTCCCTCAAACTTCTCTAAAAGCTGACCTTTTCTGGCCTTGAATCCAGATGACTGTACCAACCTTGGTACCTCTGTG
>NW_013878506.1:0-296 GCF_000517525.1 Limulus polyphemus
GCCTCGGTACCTCTGTGCTGGACTTAATGTAGGATTCAAATTCGAGAGCTCTGGTCACTGCATGCTGCATGGTAGAGGGGTTTGCTTGCTTCACTTGTATCTTAAGTTGTGGACTGTCCAAGGCATCTACGAACTGATCCCTCAGCAACAGCTTGAGAAGATCGGGTGGTGCAGTTGGGTAGGCCTTGTGTGCCATGCTTTCCAAGTCCTGAGCCAGCTCTTGCAGGCTCTCCCCTTTAGCACGGACTCTCGTCCTAAACCTAGCCCTGTAGACTTCCGACTGATTTTGGGTTCCG
>NW_013878507.1:0-1120 GCF_000517525.1 Limulus polyphemus
CCGAAATTTTGATAAGAGATTATGAAATAACTATTGGGAATTTTGATAAAAAGATCTCTATTTTGAAAGTCTTACATCAAGGGCATCTTTGTATTGAAATATGAAGAAAAATAATTTTTTTCAAAATTTGGGAAAATTTTGGTTTTTCGTGAAAATATGAATTTTTTTGGAAAATGGAAAAAATGTTCTTTTGAAGCAAAATTAATAGAAAAATATCCGATAGTGCTTATTTCGTAGGAAAACTTAAAATTGAGACATTATAGTATAGACGAAAAACATTATGTCACTATAAATGTTTTTCGTCGGAAAACTTAAAATTGAGACAAGAGTAAAAACAATTCAAACGCTAACCCAGAGTAAAAACAAATCAAACGGTGGAGTTTATTTTAGAAGACTTCATGGCCTTTTATAGTTGGAATTTTGTTTGAATGTTTTTTTGTCTTAAATTATATTATAAACAAAGAAGAGCTTTGTTTATTTTATAAGAAGACTTCATGGCCTTTTATAGTTGGAATTTTGTTTGAATGATATTATTCTTTCCACCGTTTGAATTGTTTTTACTCTGGGTTAGCGAATGAACTTTTTTTTTAGCATTTATAGTGACATAATGTTTTGACGCAAAATTAATAGAAAAATATCCGATAGTGCTTATTTCGTCGGAAAACTTAAAATTGTGACATTATAGTATAGACGAAAAAGAAATTTTGATAAGAGATTATAAAATAACTATTTGGAATTTTGATAAAAAGATCTCTATTTTGAAAGTCTTACATCAAGGGCATCTTTGTATTGAAATATGAAGAAAAATAATTTTTTTCAAAATTTGGGAAAAAACATGGGCTATAGCCTTGGGTTCTTCATAGCATTTTATAGTTGGAATTTTGTTTGAATGATATTATTTTTAAGCTCTTCTTTGTTTATAATATAATTGAAGACAAAAAAACAACAACAGTAAAATCACACTAACCGAAATTTTGATAAGAGATTATAAAATAACTATTTGGAATTTTGATAAAAAGATCTCTATTTTGAAAGTCTTACATCAAGGGCAGGAATTTTGTTTGAATGATATTATTCCTTTTATAGTCTATGAAGTCTACTTATACAATAAACACCACCG
>NW_013878508.1:0-298 GCF_000517525.1 Limulus polyphemus
CATTACCTGATATTAATGAACGATGTATTAGATGTACAAGTGGAATATTACCTGATATTAATGAACGATGTATTAGATGTACACCGATATTCTAACGTTGTTCGATTCTAGATGTACAAGTAGAACATTACCTGATATTAATGAACGATGTATTAGATGTACAAGTAGAATATTACCTGATATTAATGAACGATGTATTAGATGTACACCGATATTATAACGTTGTTCGATTCTAGATGTACAAGTAGAATATTACCTGATATTAATGAACGATGTATTAGATGTACACCGATATTAT
>NW_013878509.1:0-298 GCF_000517525.1 Limulus polyphemus
GTTTCACCTTGTACTTAAGCTTTTTAAAGGAACACCAAATTTCTGTAAGAAAGCTAACTTCAAGAGATAATGATACCATCGTTTACACCAGAATTATGATCTTTTTTAATTACTACTAGTTATTAATATTACTTATAAAAGCCGATACTCCATTTGAAACTATGTCACTTCAGTGAAATTGGTTGACACCATTGTTTTGATTTTTGAGTTATTATGTAATAAAAAAGAAGCAGAAGATATAAGAACAAAAAATTCAAACTTTTTACTATGATATTTACAGACATTTCTAGAACTTATG
>NW_013878510.1:0-298 GCF_000517525.1 Limulus polyphemus
ATGACAATAACATGAAGAATTAATTATCGCCTTACACAGGCCTAAAATCAAGTCACAATATAGCATCTCACGATATAACAACTGTAAACCTGGAACTAATGAAGTATAGCCTACTAGGTGTACTTACATAATTTGTAAACCATTTTGATATTTATGTCATCCAGTGTTGTTCAAAGTCACATAGCTAGAGTAATCTTTCAAGCATGCAGAATAAATTTCTGTTATATCCCTAGTTTTGAAACTTATGTTTTATATGAGAAGCCAGTCACTTGTGGTGCACAAGGATTATAAAATAGAT
>NW_013878511.1:0-357 GCF_000517525.1 Limulus polyphemus
AATTTGTATATTGTACGATGGTGCCGGATATATAAATCAATCAAGTAAATGTACGTGTACAATTTGTATATTGTACAGTGGTGCCATTGATTTATATATCCAAGTAAATGTACGTGTACAATTTCTATATTGTACGGTGGTGCCATTGATTTATATATCCAAGTAAATTTACATGTACAATTTGTATATTGTACAGTGGTGGCTTTGATTTATATATCCAAGTAAATGTACGTGTACAATTTTTATATTGTACTGTGGTGCCATTGATTTATATATCCAAGTAAATTTACGTGTAGAATTTGCATATTGTACAGTGGTGCCATTGATTTATATATCCAAGTAAATGTACGTGTACAA
>NW_013878512.1:0-298 GCF_000517525.1 Limulus polyphemus
ATAATGATAGACCTACCAGCCACTATCCATCTATATTAAAAGACCTTCCAGTCACTATCCATCTGTATTAAAAGACCTACCAGTCACTATCCATCTATAATAAAAGACTTCCAGTTACCATCTATCTATATTAAAAGACCTACCAGCCACTATAACGAGAATGAGACCAGTACGAAAGAAGATACGTCCCGTAAAATTAAGAGACTTTGTTTAATTTTAATTTTGTGTTTGTAAATTCTGTTCCTTTAATTAAGTTATTGTTAATTATCTATTGGTTTAATGTAAGTGGCTATTGTTC
>NW_013878513.1:0-298 GCF_000517525.1 Limulus polyphemus
TGATTTCCATACAGTTGTAACAAGTATACAATGATTTCCATACAGTTGTAATAAGTATACAATGATTTCCATACAGTTGTAACAAGTCTACAATGATTTCCATACAGTTGTAACAAGTCTACAATGATTTCCATACAGTTGTAACAAGTCTACAGTGATTTCCATACAGTTGTAACAAGTATACAGTGATTTCCATACAGTTGTAACAAGTATACAATGATTTAGTTCAGTTTTATTTTTGTGGAAGCCAACGTCCTGACTGCTATATACAGTTGATAATTCTAAGTAGGGATTGCTG
>NW_013878514.1:0-298 GCF_000517525.1 Limulus polyphemus
GTTAAATCTTGTGTCTTCTTATTGACAGTACACAGTATCGTTAAATCTTGTGTCTTCTTATTGACAGTACACAGTATCGTTACATCTTGTGTCTTCTTTTTGACATTACACAGTATCGTTAAATCTTGTGTCTTCTTACTGACAGTACACAGTATCGTTAAAATCTTGTGTCTTATTATAGATAGTACACAGTATTGCTAAATCTTGTGTCTTCTTATTGAGAGTACACAGTATTGTTAAATCTTGTGTCTTCTTATTGACAGTACACAGTATCGTTAAATCTTGTGTACTTTTATTG
>NW_013878515.1:0-298 GCF_000517525.1 Limulus polyphemus
AGTGTTTAAACATTATAGTAGAGCCCGGCATGGCCAGGTGGATAAGGCGCTCGACTCACAATCTGAGGGTCTCGGATTCGAATCCGCATCCCACCAAACATGCTTGCCCTTTCAGCCGTGGGGGCGTTATAATGTGACGGTCAATCCCACTATTCGTTGGTAAAAGAGTAGCCCAAGAGTTGGCGGTGGGTGGTGATGACTAGCTGCCTTCCCTCTAGTCTTACACTGCTAAATTAGGGACGGCTAGCGCAGACAGCCCTCGTGTAGCTTTGCGCGAAATTCCAAAAACAAACAAACA
>NW_013878516.1:0-297 GCF_000517525.1 Limulus polyphemus
ACTAACGTCCGTGTTGAGTTCCTCTTAGAGTATTTAAGTTGTTAGTGGACGAATAACGTCCGTGTTCTATTCCTTTGATAGTACTGAAGATCTAAATTGATGAATAACGTCCTTGTTGAGTTCCTTCTAGAGTATTGAAGTTGATACTTGATGAATAACGTTCGTGTTGAATTCCTTTTAAAGCATTGTAGCTGTTACTTGATGAATAACGTCCGTGTTGAGTTCCTTTAGAATATTGAAGTTGTTATTTGATGAGTAACCTCCGTTTTGTGTTTCTTTTAGAATACTGAAAACGTT
>NW_013878517.1:0-298 GCF_000517525.1 Limulus polyphemus
GAATACAAAAGATTTAACAATACTGTGTACTGTCAATAAGAAGACACAAGATTTAACGATACTGTGTACTATCAATAACAAGCCATAAGATTTAACGATACTCTGTACTATCAATAACAAGCCACAAGATTTAACGATTATGTGTACTGTCAATAAGAATACACGAGATTTAACGATGCTGGGTATTATCAATCAGACGACGCGAGATTTAAAAATACTGTGTACTTTCAATAAGAAGAAACAAGATTTAACAATCCTATGTACTATCATAAGAAGACACAAGATTTAACGATACTGT
>NW_013878518.1:0-760 GCF_000517525.1 Limulus polyphemus
CACAAAAGTCGTAAAAATGACAATTGAAGGCTAGAATTTTGCATGTAAATATGCAACTATGCATCGAACGTTACTTGAAAAAATTTCGAGAAGATCCGTCCTACGTCGTTCCATTTCTGGTACAAAACGCAAAACCTTCCATAACTCCTTTAAAACAAACAGTAGGAAGGTAAAACTCTGCATATTACTACGCAACGTTAAAGTGTTTGTATGTAGGTATTTGGTGAAGAATCATCAATTTAGGACCCAACGTTGCGTAGTAATATGCAGAGTTTTACCTTCCTACTGTTTGTTTTAAAGGAGTTATGGAACGTTTTGCGTTTTGTACCAGTACTTCGTTCCATTTGGACGGATCTTCTCGAAATTTTTTCAGTAACGTTCGTTGCGTACTTGCGTATTTACATGCAAAATTCTAGCCTTCTATTATCATTTTGCGACTTTTGTGGTCGTTTGTATGTTACTCTTTTATTGGCTTTTCTGAAAGCGTATGTGTACTGCAGTGAAGCTTTTGGTTGCTGATTGTTTTTCGATTTATTGTTACCAGAAAAGTGTACCTACATACCAAATTTGGTGAAGAATCATCAATTTAGGACCCTCTGGTAACAAGAAATCGAAAAACAATCAGTAACCAAAAGCTTCACTGCAGTACACATACGCTTTCAGCTTTCAGAAAAGCCAATAAAAGAGTAACATCAAACGACCACAAAAGTCGCAAAAATGATAATAGAAGGCTAGAATTTTGCATGTAAATACGCAAGTA
>NW_013878519.1:0-293 GCF_000517525.1 Limulus polyphemus
GGATAATATTCACCATCAACTGCGTACAAACTTGAAAACGTCTGCTGATTCGATGAAGTTAACTTATGATAAGAGATCTACTGAAGTCTGCTTTGAACCAGGAGACAAGGTATGGTTGTATAATCCCAGGAAGACCAAAGGGAAGTCTCCTAAGTTGTCTTCTCCATGAGAAGGCCCATATGACATAGTGGATCATCTCTCCAACGTGACTTTCTGGGGAAAATGTGGTTGGCGAGGTAAACCAAAAAGTGGTGCATGCCAACAGGCTTTGCGTTATCACGGTCCAGGACATT
>NW_013878520.1:0-298 GCF_000517525.1 Limulus polyphemus
GGGGTCAGAAGTGATTTTTGTATAGGACTGAGTCATTGTTTTTTGGCGTTTAATATTCGCAAAGAGAACCCATTTTTCATCACCGGTGACAATTCTGTCCAAAAACGGTTCACGCGCATTACACGCCAGAAGAGACGAAGCAACGTTCACACGTTGGAAACGATGATCATCGGAAAGCTCGTGAGTCACCCAAACACCTTCTTTGTGGGATTTTCTCACATTCCTTAGATGTTTATGTATTGTTTCATGAGAGACATACAGTTTCAGGGCCATTAACGAGTGTGTTGCCTTGGGTTAG
>NW_013878521.1:0-298 GCF_000517525.1 Limulus polyphemus
CGTATATTTGATGTATATCTACTTCGTTCTGTTACTGTCTATCGTATATTTGATGTATATCTACTTCTTTCTATTGCTGTCCATCGTATGTTTGATGTATATCTACTTCTTTCTATGACTGTCTATCGTATATTTGATGTATATCTACTTCTTTCTGTTACTGTCTATTGTATATTTGATGTATATCTACTTCTTTCTATTACTGTCTATTGTATATTTGATGTATATCTACTTCTTTCTTTTACTGTTTATTGTATATTTGATGTATATCTACTTCTTTCTGTTACTGTCTATTGAA
>NW_013878522.1:0-296 GCF_000517525.1 Limulus polyphemus
GTTTGTGTGAAAACTATGTTGTTTATACTGGTACACGATATATAACTTATATAACAATACTGGTAGTTAGAAATAAAGTTTGTGAGGAAACTATGTTGTTTATACTGGTACACGATATAGAACTCATATAACAATACAGGTAGTTAGAAATAAAGTTTGTGGGGAAACTATGTTGTTTATACTGGTACACGATATAGAACTTATATAACAATACTGGTAGTTAGAAATAAAGTTTTGCGTTGAACAGGACAGAGTGACATACGTAAAATAAAACGTTTTATTTTCATAAGACATTA
>NW_013878523.1:0-298 GCF_000517525.1 Limulus polyphemus
TTGTGTACTTGTAATTATATTGTACTGATTTTGAAAATTATTATCAATGTAATTATGATGAAGTTTCACAATATCTACCGTTTAATAGACCCACCTACACTGACACAAAGTGTTATATACCATGATATTTGTTACTTTAGAAACTATTATCAAAATGGTCATGTAAACAACATTAATGGTACGTTACATCCGTTGACTTCTGGTAACTAATTTTCTGTATAATATCCAATGGTGAAATAGGATTTGTCCAGCAAAAATTCTAAAGGTCACGGAGGTTGAAGAGAGTGGTCGAGTTATT
>NW_013878524.1:0-298 GCF_000517525.1 Limulus polyphemus
TGTCGATAAGAAGACACAAGATTTAACGATACTGTGTACTGTCAATAAGAAGACACAAGATTTAACGATACTGTGTACTGTCCATAAGAAGACACAAGATTTAACGATACTGTGTACTGTCAATAAGAAGACACAAGATATAAGAATACTGTGTACTAAAACTAACAAGCCACAAGAATTAACAACACTGTGTGCTATCACTAACAAGCCACAAGATTTAAAGATACTGTGTACTGTCAATAAGAAGACACAAGATTTAACGATACTGTGTACTGTCAATAAGAAGACACAAGATTTA
>NW_013878525.1:0-641 GCF_000517525.1 Limulus polyphemus
AACCAAGGTACTATAGATGTACAGTAGTAGAATGTACCAGATGAACCAAGGTACTGTAGATGTACAGTAGTAGAATGTACTAGATGAATGTAAGTACTGTAGATGTACAGTAGTAGAATGTACCAGATGAACCAAGGTACTGTAGATGTACAGGAGTAGAATGTACTAGATGAACCAAGGTACTGTAGATGTACAGTAGTAGAATGTACTAGATGAATGTAAGTACTGTTGATGTACAGTAGTAGAATGTACTAGATGAATGTAGGTACTGTAGATGTACAGTAGTAGAATGTACTAGATCTACAGTACCTTGGTTCATATCTACAGTACCTTGGTTCATCTAGTACATTCTACTACTGTACATCTACAGTACCTTGGTTCATCTATTTCATTCTTCTACTGTACATCTACAGTACCTTCGTTCATCTTGTACATTCTACTACTGTACATTTACAGTACCTTGGTTCATCTGGTACATTCTTCTACTGTACATCTACAGTACCTTGGTTCATCTAGTACATTCTACTACTGTACATTTACAGTACCTTGGTTCATCTACTACATTCTACTACTGTACAGTACATTCTACTACTGTACACAGTACCTTGGTTCATCTATCTGGTACAGTAGTAGAATGTACT
>NW_013878526.1:0-298 GCF_000517525.1 Limulus polyphemus
CGCGATTCCCTTGTTACCCAACTTGCTCACCCTGACTTTGTTCTGGCAAAGCTGTTATAGCTATATGTCACTGATTTTAAACTGCTGACTAAAAGGAAGGCAACTCACCTGCTGCCAACTTTTTTAGCTATATGCCACTGCCACTGATTTTAAACTGCTGACTAAAAGGAAGGCAACTCACCTGCTGCCAACTTTTTTAGCTATATGCCACTGCCACTGATTTTAAACTGTTGACTAAAAGGAAGGCAACTCACCTGCTGCCAACTTTTTTAGCTATATGCCACTGTCACTGATTTTA
>NW_013878527.1:0-298 GCF_000517525.1 Limulus polyphemus
AAACCCCTCCTTTTGGATTATTTTTACTCTGAATGAGCGAAAGTTCAATTTTTTTTAACTTTTGACGCGACATAATACTTTTTCGTTCACGTTATAATGTTTCAATTTCGAATTTTCTGCCGAAAAAAACACTAGCCGTTATTCTTCAATTAAATTCGCCTCAAAAAAGCACTGTTTTTCAAGTTTCAAAAAATTGACATTTTCGCCGAAAATACCAAGGCTATAGCCTTCATGTTTTGCTAAAATTTTGAAAAAATTTATTTTTCTTCATATTTCAATACAAAGATGCCCTTGATGT
>NW_013878528.1:0-395 GCF_000517525.1 Limulus polyphemus
TTCTTACTCATTACCTCACATTGCTTCTTGGCCGGTCTTATATATATATACAAGACTACCCCAATCTAGTAGTATCCCGACATTTCATGAAGGTTCGAGAAGGAAGTGGCGTGATACGAGCGTCACGTGACCTGCGTTGTCGTAACACAATGAACGATACAGTAAAATTCGCTAATATGCCATTTTCTTGACTTAGTAAGAGTAGAACATGGATCTTTAAGCATCCAATATTACATAGAGAAAAATCACAATACTTGGTATGTCTGTAATGTTGTATGGGTCACTAAAGTACGTATATCACAATAAATGGAACAATAAGCCTACAATGTAATGTTGTATGGGTCACTAAAGTACGTATGTTACAATAAATGGAACAATAAGCCTACAATGTAATG
>NW_013878529.1:0-297 GCF_000517525.1 Limulus polyphemus
ATCAGTTGGTGTTAGGCCTCTTCATGTCCTCTTACACTACTTACTTGTTTGTTTTCACCTGCTCTAATTCATACAGTAAAATGTCTCAATTCATGACCATCAGTTGGTGTTAGGCCTCTTCATGTCTTCTTACACTACTTACTTGTTTCTTTTCACCTGCTCTAATTCATACAATAAAATGTATCAATTCCTGACCATCAGTTGGTGTTAGGCCTCTTCATGTCCTCTTACACTACTTACTTGTTTCTTTTCACCTGCTCTAATTCATACAGTAAAATGTCTCAATTCCTGATCATC
>NW_013878530.1:0-311 GCF_000517525.1 Limulus polyphemus
TGTATCTTTAGTTACAGTATTTATAACCACCATACTCATCTGTAGCCTTACTTCGTACAACTGCTCCATGAACACCTAGGTTAACTCTAGTTACAGTATTTATAACCACCATACTCATCTGTAGCCTTACTTGGTACAACTACTCCATAAACACCTAGGTGTATCTCTAGTTACCGAATATATAACCAACATACTCTCTTTAGCGTTATTTGGTACAACAACTCCACGAATACCTAGATGTAACTCTAGTTACCAAATTTATAACCACCATACTCATCTTTAGCGTTATTTGGTACAACTACTCCATGAAC
>NW_013878531.1:0-422 GCF_000517525.1 Limulus polyphemus
TGACACTGTAGTAATTTTGACATCCAGTTACTAATAACTGACACTGTAATAATTTTGATATCCAGTTAGTAATAATTGATACTGTAGTAATTTTGACATGCCAAAATTATTACAGTGTCAGTTATTAGTAACTGAGTGTCAAAATTAATACAGTATCAGTTATTAGTAACTGGATATCAAAATTACTACAGTGTCAGTTATTAGTAACTGGATATCAAAATTAATACAGTATCAGTTATTAGTAACTGGATATCAAAATTACCACAGTGTCAGTTGTTAGTAACTGGATATCAAAATTATTACAGTGTCAGTTATTAGTAACTGAGTGTCAAAATTAATACAGTATCAGTTATTAGTAACTGGATGTCAAAATTACTACAGTGTCATTTATTAGAAACTATATCCAGTTACTAATAACTGAT
>NW_013878532.1:0-298 GCF_000517525.1 Limulus polyphemus
GGCGGGGACTTCGGTGAAGAGTGACACGACATCAAACTGGCTATTAAGGCTTTCGAATTTAGTTGTTCTAGTGTATATTTAAAATAGAAGGCATCTTTAAGAAATGAACCTGCAGATGTTACATATGGTGTGAGAGCCCAGGCTATGTATTTGCCGAGATTGTAGTTGAATGAATCATAAGTGGACAGTATAGGTCGTAGGGGGCAGTCCTGTTTGTGTGGTTTAGGAATGCGTAGAGTTGTGGTGTGCGTGAATCAGTTTTACGTAGATAAAAATAAAGATCGTCAGTAATTAAATT
>NW_013878533.1:0-298 GCF_000517525.1 Limulus polyphemus
ACACTGGGAGAGTGTTGGAAAGTCATGTTTACTGTAGTCTAGAGGACCTGTTTTCAGTACTAAAGTAATCAATATACACTGGGAGTGTGTTCGAAAGTCATGTTTACCGTAGTCTAGAGGACCTGTTTGTAGTACTAAACTAATCAATATACACTTTGAGAGTGTTCGAAAGTCATGTTTACCGTAGTCTAGAGGACCTGTTTTCAGTACTGAAGTAATCAATATACTCTGGGAGAGTGTTCGAAAGTCATGTTTACCGTAGTCTAGAGGACCTGTTTTCAGTACTAAACTAATCAAT
>NW_013878534.1:0-298 GCF_000517525.1 Limulus polyphemus
ATAAAACAGTAACTGATACTGCTATTTACCTATGTTATGTATATATATATATATGATACTAAAGTAATTTATACTGATATTTATCTATGTTATGTATATATATGATACTACTGTAATTGATACTGATATTTACCTATGTTATACATATATATGATACTACAGTAACTGATACTGATATTTACCTATGTTATGTATATATGATACTACAGTAACTGATACTGATATTTACCTATATTATGTATATATGATGCTACAGTAATTGATACTGATATTTAACTATGTTATATATATATATATA
>NW_013878535.1:0-298 GCF_000517525.1 Limulus polyphemus
TGGTTATAAATTCGGAGACTAGAGTTACACTCAGGTGTCGATGGAGTAGTTGTAACAAGTAAGGCTAAAGATGAGTATGGTGGTTATAAATTAGGTAACTAGAGTTACACCTAGGTGTTCATCGAGTAGTTGTACCAAGTAAGGCTAAATATGAATATGGTGGTTATAAATTTGGAAACTAGAGTTACACCTCGGTGTTCATGGAGTAGTTGTACCAAGTAAGGCTAAAGATGAGTATGGTGGTTATAAATTCGGTAACTATAGTTACACCTAAGTGTTCATGGAGTAGTTGTGCCAT
>NW_013878536.1:0-298 GCF_000517525.1 Limulus polyphemus
TGAACTTGAAGGCATAAACTGGATCTAGTGTGTTGACTGTTAAATAAAGAACATAATAACACATTCAGTGAGTTACTTTGTAGAACTGTCTAAACTTGAAGGTATAAACTGGATCTAGTGTGTTGACTGTTAAATAAAGAACATAATAACACATTCAGTGAGTTACTTTGTAGATCTGTCTGAACTTGAAGACATAAACTGGATCTAGTGTGTTGACTGTTAAATTAAGAACATAATAACACATTCAGTAAGTTACTTTGTAGAACTGTCTAAACCTGAAAACATAAACTGGATCTAG
>NW_013878537.1:0-321 GCF_000517525.1 Limulus polyphemus
ACGTAGCACAACATCCTAGCTAATAGTACATTCAATATACAGTCCAAGTTACCAGTAGAACAACATCCTAGCTAATAGTACATTCAATACACAGTCCAAGTTACACGTAGCACAACATCCTAGCTGATAGTACATTCAATACACAGTCCAAATTACACGTACAGCAACATCCTAGCTGATAGTACATTCAATACACAGTCCAAGTTACCAGTACAACAACATCCTAGCTAATAGTACATTCAATACACAGTCCAAGTTACACGTAGCACAACATCCTAGCTAATAGTACATTCAATACACAGTCCAAGTTACCAGTAGAAC
>NW_013878538.1:0-419 GCF_000517525.1 Limulus polyphemus
CATGACTTTTTTCAAAATAAAAATAGTTTATTCTTTCTGAATTTAACTTTGCAATACTCTTAATTTCCACAGTCACTTTAACTTCAACACACGCTATAATTCACGACAATTCACGAACATTACTTACGGTCACTACCACTCACTTGACTCGATTATCTGTGTCTATATCTTCAAACTTTCTATCTGCTATTCCAATTAATTATCTCACTTTATTTGCTGCGCTTACATACAAGAATAGAGGGCGACTAGAACGCACTCGCCTCTTCATGAACTTCTAGATACACATCGCGTGTTACAAGTGTTACGTGACTTCCGCTGTCGTAACAATTCTTCCTACTTTTTCTTTGCTCCATAGATACGGAAACTTTATAGTTACTCAAGGTTCAAATTTGAGTGATTTTTATTTTAATTTAGCTGTA
>NW_013878539.1:0-298 GCF_000517525.1 Limulus polyphemus
CATGAGAATCCAACAGAGATACAAGTCTACAGTAAAACAATATGTATTTTCATGAGAATCCAACAGAGATACAAGTCTACAGTAAAACAATATTTAATTTCATGAGAATCCAACAGATACAAGTCTACAGTAAAACAATATGTATTTTCATGAGAATCCAACAGAGATACATGTCTATAGTAAAACAATATGTAATTTCATAAGAATCCAACATAGATACAAGTCTACAGTAAAATAATAAGTAATTTCATGAGAATCCAACAGAGATACAAGTCTATAGTAAAACAATAGATAATTT
>NW_013878540.1:0-298 GCF_000517525.1 Limulus polyphemus
GATTCTGAGAAGCCAAATATTGTGTACAATCCAGCAACCATCGTAGTACATCACTCCATTTATTTTTTTTCTTGCTGAATTTACCTTTGCAGCTCTTCATCAATGCCACTTTGAAGACGAATTTGGTGTTCAGTTTCTTTCCAAGCAGCAAATGACTCACGATGACTGTCCAACTTTTCATGGGCATTTAACTTTTCAATTTTTTTTCACTTCGAGAATCCACCCTGTGTTTTGAAGCAGACCGACTATTGGATGTCATACATGTAGATGAAAAAAGAAGACAACAAAAGCAGTATGC
>NW_013878541.1:0-300 GCF_000517525.1 Limulus polyphemus
GATGCTTTTCACGTATCACTCACAATGTTTTAACTTAAAGTCTTGATAGATGCTTTTCAGGTATCACTCAGTATGTTTTCAACTTAAAGTCTCGATATATGCTTTTCACGTATCACTCAGTATGTTTTCAACTTAAAGTCTTGATAGATGCTTTTCACGTATCACTCAGTATGTTTTCAACTTAAAGTCTCGATATATGCTTTTCACGTATCACTCACAATGTCTTCAACTTAAAGTCTCGATAGATGCTTTTCACATATCACTCAGTATGTTTTCAACTTAAAGTCTCGATATATGCTT
>NW_013878542.1:0-298 GCF_000517525.1 Limulus polyphemus
CACATTCACTCGGGTACATCCACACATACAGAAACCGTATCATAGTTCACTAGGGTACATCCAAACATACAGAAATTGTATCATAGTTCACTAGGGTACATCCATACATACAGAAACTGTATCATAGTTCACTCGGGTACATCAACACATACAGAAACCGTATCACAGTTCACTCGGGTACATCCACACATACAGAAACTGTATCATAGTTCACTCGGGTACATCCATACATACAGAAACTGTATCATAGGTCACTCGGGTACATCCACACATACAGAAACCGTATCATAGTTCACTC
>NW_013878543.1:0-354 GCF_000517525.1 Limulus polyphemus
TATCTCTTCATTTTACTTCTGGTAAGAATAGTACAATATCTTCATTTTACTTCTGGTAAGAATAGTACAATATCTCTTCAATTTACTTCTGGTAAGAATAGTACAATATCTTCATTTTACTTCTGGTAAGAATAGTACAATATCTCTTCATTTTACTTCTGGTAAGAATAGTACAATATCTCTTCATTTTACTTTTGGTAAGAATAGTGCAATATCTCTTCATTTTACTTCTGGTAAGAATAGTGCAATATCTCTTCATTTTACTTCTGGTAAGAATAGTACAATATCTCTTCAGCTTACTATTCTTATCAGAAGTAAACTGAAGAGATATTGTACTATTCTTACCAGAAGTAA
>NW_013878544.1:0-299 GCF_000517525.1 Limulus polyphemus
TATTCAACTAGGTGACCACTGTTTGTACAGATAACTAGTCAATAATCCACTTAACATTCGTATTGTACTCGGTGACCACTGATTGGACAGATAACTAGTCAATAATCCACTTAACATTCATATTCAACTCGGTGAACACTGTTTGGACAGATAACTAGTCAATAATCCACTTAACATTCGTATTCAACTCAGTGATTACTGATTGGACAGATAACTAGTCAATAATCCACTTAACATTCGTATTGTACTCGGTGACCATTGTTTGGACAGATAACTAGTCAATAATCCACTTAACATTC
>NW_013878545.1:0-298 GCF_000517525.1 Limulus polyphemus
TTTACATATCACAGTTTTAAATCTACTAATCGAAAATTTTCACTTCAAAAATCCCAGTACTTAGTTTTACAAATCACAATTTTTCACGTCACAAATCACCGTTTTAAATCTACTAATCACAAATCATAGTTTTAACTCTACAAATCGCAATTTTACACTTCACAAGTTCCAGTTCTTAGTTTTACAAATCACAATTTTCCACTTCACAAATCCCAGTACTTAGTTTTACAAATCACAATTTTTTCATTTCACAAATCACCGTTTCAAATCTACTAATCACAAATCATAGTTTTAACTC
>NW_013878546.1:0-298 GCF_000517525.1 Limulus polyphemus
TTAAGTCCGCAGACATACCACTGTGCCACTGGGGGGACAGGGATGGCAGTGCCAAAAAGAATGCAAACAAGAATATAGGGATGATACAGTTGTACATAAATCATCCCTACCTGACTTTCAATATTAAAATCTAATGTTACATTGTAAAATGCAGGATTAAGAAATGGTTCGATCGACCTCGTAGCAAGAGTCTGTAATAGTCTATAATAATCAAGACATGTTTTGACTGAACTTGGTTTTCCTTGTACGTAAGTCCTAAGCTCTTTGTTACACTACATTGATGCCTAACCTAACATGA
>NW_013878547.1:0-299 GCF_000517525.1 Limulus polyphemus
AACAGGCAGGGGTTGTTGTAAGTCTTTTATGTGTTGATGTATCTATTCTGGTACTGGCTGGAGTTGTGGTAAGTATTTAATGTGTTTTTGTATCTAATTTGGTACTGGCACGGGTTGTTGAAAGTCTTTAATGTGTTGTTGTATCTAACCTGATCCTGGCAGGAGTTCTTGTAAGTATTTTATTTGTTTTTGTATCTAACATGTTACTGGCACTGGTTTTTGAAAGTCTTTAATGTGTTGTTGTATTTAACCTGATACTGGCAGTTGTTGTAAGTATTTTATTTGTTTTTGTATCTAAC
>NW_013878548.1:0-297 GCF_000517525.1 Limulus polyphemus
TTCTTTGTTTAGAATATAACCGAAGACAAAAAAAAAAAAACAGAAACCGAAAAATCGAAGAATGCCGAAATTTTGATAACATCCTATGAAATAACTATTGGAAATTTTGATGAAAGGATATCCATTTTGAATGTCTTACATCATTGGCCTCTTTGTGTTGAAATATAAGGAAAAACTATTTTTTTCAAAATTTTGTAAAAAACATGGGTTTGGGTTTTCGGTGAAAATATGAATTTTTTTGGAAAATTGAAAATAGTGCTTTTTGAACGAAAAATTAATAGAATCATATCTGATACT
>NW_013878549.1:0-298 GCF_000517525.1 Limulus polyphemus
AAGATGTAAGAATACTGTGTCCTGTAAATAAGAAGATAAAGGATTTATCAATACTGTGTACTGTCAATAAGAAGACACAAGATTTAACGATACTGTGTACTATCAATAAGAAGACAAGATTTACAATTACTGTGTACTTTCAAAAAGCAGACACAAGATTTATCAATACCGTTTAATCTCAATAAGAAGACACAAGATTTAAAAATACTATGTACTATCAAAAAGAAGACAAGATTTAACGATACTGTGTACTGCCAATAAAAAGACACAAGATTTAACGCTACTGTTTACTATCATT
>NW_013878550.1:0-297 GCF_000517525.1 Limulus polyphemus
TATCATTACAACATTAGAAGTCATATCTTGTATCCAAACCTTAGCTATTATTACAACATTAGAAGTCATATCTTGTATCCAAAACTTAGCTATCATCACAATACTTGAGGTCACGTTTTGTCTCCAAACATTGTATCTTGTATCCAAACCTTCGGTATCATTACAACATTAGAAGTAATATCTTGTATCCAAACCTTAGGTATTATTACAACATTAGAAGTCATATCTTGTATCCAAAACTTAGCTATCATCACAATACTTGAGGTCACGTTTTGTCTCCAAACATTGTATCTTGTA
>NW_013878551.1:0-298 GCF_000517525.1 Limulus polyphemus
CGTTACAAATCGTTTAACTTCAGTGGATTCTCATCTGACATTAGTATTTTTACGAAAACATTACCTAACTTCAACGATGGAAAACAGCGTGTGTGGCCAAGGAGACAAAGCTAGCTAGCTTCCCAGCGAATCGTATTTACATAAACTCGCTCATCGTAAGCCCTCGATAAGATATCAAGGAAGTTCCAAACCAGAAATAAAACTTTACATTGTTTTTACGTTTGTGAAACTTTTGTTTATGAATCATTGTTTGTAATAACTATTTGTAATAATTGTCATTGTAAATTGTATTGTTGTG
>NW_013878552.1:0-297 GCF_000517525.1 Limulus polyphemus
AAGGTTCTTCACTGTACCTTCTGCTGTGTTTAGTTCAACTGTTTCATCTGTCTCCACGAGGTTCTTCATGGTACCTTCTGCTGTGTTTAGTTCAACTGTTTCATCTGTCTCCACAAGGTTCTTCACTGTACTTTCTGCTGTGTTTAGTGTATTGTTCAACTGTTTCATCTGTCTCCACGAGGTTCTTCACTGTACCTTCTGCTGTGTTTAGTTCAACTGTTTCATCTGTCTCCACGAGGTTCTTCACGATACCTTCTGCTGTGTTTAGTTCAACTGTTTCATCTGTCTCCACAAGGT
>NW_013878553.1:0-462 GCF_000517525.1 Limulus polyphemus
GAGGAGTATTGTTGTGTGTTAGACACATTTAGAATATAAGTATTGTGGTGTTAGCCAAATTTAGAGAATGAGCATTGTGGTGGGTTAAATACATTTAGAGGATGAGTATTGTGGTGTGTTAGACACATTTAGAATATAAGTCTTGTGGTGTTAGCCACGTTTAGAGGATGAGTATTGTGGTGCGTTAGACACTTTTAGAGGATGGGTATTGTGGTGTTAGCCACATTTAGAGGATGAGTATTGTGGTGTGTTAGACACATTTAGAATATAAGTGTTGGGGTGTTAGCCACATTTATAGGATGAGCATTGTGGTAGGTTAAATACATTTAGAGGATGAGTATTGTTGTGTGTTAGACACATTTAGAATATAAGTATTGTGGTGTTAGCCACATTTAGAGGATGAGCATTGTGTTAGATTAAATACATTTAGAGGATGAGTATTGTGGTGTGTTGGACACGTTT
>NW_013878554.1:0-299 GCF_000517525.1 Limulus polyphemus
TAGTATCAGTAATGTTAGCTAAAGTAACAATATATTTATAGTATCGGTAATATAAGTTAAAGTAACAATACACTTGTAGTATCAGTAAAGTTAGCTAAAGTAACAATATATTTATAGTATCAGTAATATTAGCTAAAGTGACAATATATTTATAGTATCAGTAAAGTTAGCTAAAGTAACAATATATTTATAGTATCGGTAATATAAGTTAAAGTAACAATATATTTATAGTATCGGTAATATAAGCTAAAGTAACAATATATTTATAGTATCGGTAATATAAGCTAAAGTAACGATAC
>NW_013878555.1:0-298 GCF_000517525.1 Limulus polyphemus
CATCCAACAACTGCTGTAATCTCTCTTGTTTATTTTGCTGTTCGAGCTGCCATTGTTGTAGGTTTTCTTGGCACTGCTGTATTCTTTCTACTTGTTTCTTTTCTTTTTCCTATAAAACAACTGCTGTAATCTATCTTGTTTATTTTGCTGTTCCAGCAGCCACTGTTGCAGGTTTTCATGCAACTGCTGTTGTTTCTTTTCTTTTTCCTCTAACAACTGCTGTAATTTCTCTTCTTGTTTCTTTTCTTTTTCCTCCAACAACTGCTGTAATCTCTCTTCTTGTTTAATTTCTCGTTTT
>NW_013878556.1:0-298 GCF_000517525.1 Limulus polyphemus
AAAACTGTTTTAAGATGTCTCTTAACTATAAGAAACAAAACTTTCAACATTTTGAGTGATTTTTCCCTTTAGTATTTTAAAGAGTATTTCTAAGTATACATAATTTGGAATAATCAGCAATCAGCAACAAGTAAATTTCAAATTTAGTTTGAGATTAGTCCCTATTTAACATCAGTTATCAGTGTTTTCTAAAATGCATTACTTTTTTCTTGAAAACATACAGTACTATATTTAGAAATTAGATCTAAGTTCTTATATCTAATAGTTATACAATACATTATTTTCATCTTCAATCTTG
>NW_013878557.1:0-298 GCF_000517525.1 Limulus polyphemus
CGGGTTGAATATCGTGATGAATATCATATATTCTAGTTTGATGTTCTGATATTTAGGGTTGGTATGTTTAGTTTGTGCGGGTTGAATATCGTGATGAATATCATATATTCTTAGTTTGATGTTCTGATATTTAGGGTTGGTATGTTTGTTTGTGCGGGTTGAATATCGTGATGAATATCATATATTCTTAGTTTGATGTTCTGATATTTAGGGCAATCTCTGCAGTTTGCAGAGTGGTTTCGCTGGCAATTACAACACACAATTTATTTTTGACATTTATTAATGTGATTGGCCAGGT
>NW_013878558.1:0-295 GCF_000517525.1 Limulus polyphemus
CAGGTTCAACTTGATAAAGCTGCAGTCATTCATACTCTTACAAAGAAGAAACAGAACAGAGCAGGTTCAACTTGATAAAGCTGCAGTAATTCATACTCTTACAAAGAAGAAACAGAACAGAGCAGGTTCAACCTGATAAAGCTGCAGTAATTCATACTCTTACAAAGAAGAAACAGAACAGAGCAGGTTCAACTTGATAAAGCTGCAGTCATTCATACTCTTACAAAGAAGAAACAGAACAGAGCAGGTTCAACTTGATAAAGCTGCAGTCATTCATACTCTTACAAAGAAGAAA
>NW_013878559.1:0-372 GCF_000517525.1 Limulus polyphemus
GTAAGAAAGACTAAAAATACAGCTATCAAATTCGAAAATATCTAGTCTAAGAAGGTCTAAAGAGTCAGTTATGAAAGTCGACAAAATCGAGTGGAAGAAAACTAAAAACACGTTTTCGAAGTCAACAAAATCTAGTGGAAACTGACTAAAACGACCCATATCAATGTCAAAAAAATCTACTGGAATGAACACTAATGGACCTTTATAACAGTCGACAAAATATAGTTTAAGAATGATTAAAAATACCATTATAAAAATCATTAAAATATAGTGTAACAAAGACAAAAATACCTCTATAACAGTCGAAAATATCTAATCTAAGAAGGCCTAAAAAGACAGTTATGAAAGTCGAAAAAATCGAGTGGAAGAAAA
>NW_013878560.1:0-321 GCF_000517525.1 Limulus polyphemus
TCAATAAAAAGACACAAGTTTTACAATGCTGTGTACTGTCAATAAGAAGACAAATGATTTAACGATACTGTGTACTATCAATAAAAAGACACAAGTTTTAACAATGCTGTGTACTTTCAATAAAAATACACAAGATTTAACGATACTGTGTACTATCAATAACAAGCCATAAGATTTAACGATACTGTGTACTACCAATAACAAGCCACAAAATTAACGATTATGTGTACTGTCAATAAGAAGACAAAATATTTAACAATACTGTGTACTGTCAATAAGAAGACAAAAGATTTAACAAATGCTGTGTACTGTCAATAAGAA
>NW_013878561.1:0-296 GCF_000517525.1 Limulus polyphemus
TGGAGGGAGTAAGACATCCCAGTCATCTTGACGGCTATTACAAAACTTTGCCAATTCCTGTCCCAATGTCCAGTTGTACTTTTCTACCATCCCATCAGACTGTGGGTGCAGTGGCGTTGTCCTGGTCTTTCGATGCCAAACAAATTGCAGCATTCTTGGAACACAGCTGATTCAAAGTTACGGCCTTGATCTGAATGCAGTTCATATGGCATACCAAATCTGAAGAAGAGGTCACTAATAGCCGACGCTACAGTTGTAGCTTCCTGATTTGGTATTGCATATGCCTCAGGCCACTT
>NW_013878562.1:0-297 GCF_000517525.1 Limulus polyphemus
TAAAGGACTTGTATCGCTGAAGTTTCTCGGGAAGAATTTCTACGGGAAATTAACAAACGAATAGAGATGTAACAATATGAATGTGGGTGATGCTTATTATAGTAACTGCCATTTTATGTAGAGGTTGTATTTAGTATTGGTCAATAGTACTTTTTTTTATAAGCCTTAGAAAACTTGCTCCTGGAAAAAACTGCATGGGATGTATGTGACTTTTATTATTTTTCTATAGTAGCTTAAGTCATATTTTATCATATATCTATTTATATTAATTATTATATTGAAAAATTAACTCAAAAT
>NW_013878563.1:0-298 GCF_000517525.1 Limulus polyphemus
TATTTTGTTGTTCGAGCTGCCACTGTTGCAGGTTTTCTTGCAACTGCTGTTGTCTCTCTTCTTGTTTCTTTTCTTGTTTATTTTCTCGTTCTTCTTGTTTCTTTTGCTGTTCTTGTATTGCTGCCATCAAATCTGCTAAGCTGTAGTTGGATTTTCCGCCTCTAGTTTCCATCTTGTTCTTTTTTATTTTTATTTTCCATCCCACTTCTGACACCAATTTGTTACGCCTCTGTTCGTTAGTTAATTTTCCGTAAAAATTCTTTCCGAAGAAACTTTAGCGATATAAGTCCTTTCTTAA
>NW_013878564.1:0-297 GCF_000517525.1 Limulus polyphemus
GTTGGTTTGATTTCTTTATTGTTCGGTACAAAGCTATCCAACGGGATCGAACCCCTAATTGTAACGTTACTAACCCTCAAGTTTAAAGCTAATTGGTTTTAGAAACACTTCAATCCATGTAACGTATATCATCATGATTTTGAAATTGAAAATTTGCAATGGTACTTGCGATTCTTATACTGAATAATTGTTTCTAACATGTAAACTCAGGAAGGTGTGGAGTTTTAAAAGTATGTAATTAAACTCGAATTTTTAACTAGTACTTAAACCAGGCAAAATAATTTAGATTTCACGATG
>NW_013878565.1:0-298 GCF_000517525.1 Limulus polyphemus
GATATGCCAGATGTATTGTTGTAGTGTTTGATATGTCAGATGTTTTGTTGTAGTGTTTAATATGTCAAATGTTTTGTTGTAGTGTTTGATATGTCAGATGCATTGTGTAATGTTTGATAAGGCAGATGCATTGTGTAGTGTTTGATATGTCAGATGTTTTGTTGTAGTGTTTAATATGTCAAATGTTTTGTTGTAGTGTTTGATATGTCAGATGCATTGTGTAGTGTTTGATATGTCAGATGCATTGTGTAGTGTTTGATAAGTCTGATGCATTGTGTAGTGTTTGATATGTCAGATG
>NW_013878566.1:0-298 GCF_000517525.1 Limulus polyphemus
GTGTCTCTCATGAAACAATACATAAACATCTAAGGAATATGGGAAAACTTCTCAAAGAAGGTGTTTGGGTTCCTCACGAACTCTCCGATGATCATCGTTCCCAACGTGTGAACGTTGCTTCGTTTCTTCTGCCCCGTAATGCGCGTGAACCATTTTTGGACAGAATTGTCGCCGGTGATGAAAAATGGATTCTCTATGCGAATATTAAACACCAAAAACTATGGCTCAGTCGTAGACAAAAACCGACCCCCAAACCTGTACTCTATCCGCAGAAAGTGATGCTTTGCATTTGGTGGGG
>NW_013878567.1:0-299 GCF_000517525.1 Limulus polyphemus
GAGAAAAGAAACAAGAAGAAAGATTACAGCAGTGGCAAGAAAACCTACAACAATGGCAGCTCGAACAGCAAAATAAACAAGAGAGATTACAGCAGTTGTTGGAAGAAAAAGAAAAGAACCAAGAAGAGAGATTACAGCAGTTGTTAGAGGAAAAAGAAAAGAAACAAGAAGAACGAGAAATTAAACAAGAAGAGAGATTGCAGCAGTTGTTGGAGAAAAATAAAAGAAACAAGAAGAGAGACAACAGCAGTTACAAGAAAACCTACAACAATGGCAGCTCGAACAGCAAAATAAACAAG
>NW_013878568.1:0-394 GCF_000517525.1 Limulus polyphemus
GTCAAAGACCAACATTAAACAACAGTAGATATTAACGGCATTTAAACAGGTAGTAACATACCGGTGACAAAGACCAATATTAAACAACATTAGATATTAACTACATTTAAACAAGAAGTAACATATCAATGTCAAAGACCAACATTGAACAACAGTAGATATTCAAGACATTTAAACAGTTAGTAACATTCCAATGTCAAAAAACATTAAACAACAGTAGATATTAACGACATTTAAACAGGTAGTAACATACCAGTGTCAATAAACTGTTGTTTAATGTTGCCCTTTAACACTGGTATGTTACTATCTGTTTAAATGCCGTTAATATCTACTGTTGTTTAATGTTAGTCTATGACACTGGTATGTTACTACCTGTTTATTAACGACATTTAAA
>NW_013878569.1:0-297 GCF_000517525.1 Limulus polyphemus
CAGTTTTAGTACAGTCTAACTAGGAATATTTTTCAAGTTTAACTATAGTTAGTTGACTACAGTTTTAGTACAGTCTAACTAGGAATATTTCTCAAGTTTAACTAGAGTTAGTTGACTCCAGTTTCAGTACAGTCTAACTAGGAATATTTCTCAAGTTTAACTGGTGTTAGTTGACTACAGTTTTAGTACAGTCTAACTAGGAAGATTTCTCAAGTTTAACTGGTGTTAGTTGACTACAGTTTAGTACAGTCTAACTAGGAATATTTCTCAAGTTTAACTGGTGTTAGTTGACTACAG
>NW_013878570.1:0-477 GCF_000517525.1 Limulus polyphemus
AGACCTACCAGCCACTACTCATCTGTATTAAAAGACCTACCAGCCATTATTCATATATAATGAAAACCTACCAGCCACTATCCATCTATAATAAAGACCTACCAGTTACCATCCATCTATATCAAAAGACCTACCAGTTACCATTCATCTATAATAAAAGACGTACCAGCCACTATCCATCTGTATTAAAAGACTTACCAGCCACTATCCATCTGTATTATGGCTGGTAGGTCTTTTAATACAGATGGATAGTGGCTGGTAAGTCTTTTAATACAGATTGATAGTGGCTGGTAGGTCTTTTAATACAGATGGATATCTTTTAATACAGATGGATAGTGGCTGGTAGGTCTTTTCGTACCAGCCACTATCCGTCTGAAAGAATTACCTTTCATCTATTATCTATCTATATAAATACTTAGCAGCCACTATCTATCTATAATAAACACCTACCAGTCACTATCCATCTATAATAAAACA
>NW_013878571.1:0-297 GCF_000517525.1 Limulus polyphemus
GGCACAACTACTTCATGAACACCTAGGTGTAACTCTAGTTACAGAATTTATGACCACCATACTCATCTTTAACCTTACTTGGTACAACTACTCCATGAACACTTAGGTTTAACTCTGGTTACCGAATTTATAACCACCATACTCATCTTTAGCTTTACCTGGCACAACTACTCCATGAACACCTAGGTGTAACTATAGTTACCGAATTTATAACCACCATACTCATCGTTAGCGTTATTTGGTACAACAACTCCACGAACACCTAGGTGTAACTCTAGTTACCGAATTTGTAACCGA
>NW_013878572.1:0-694 GCF_000517525.1 Limulus polyphemus
AAATCTTGTGTCTTTTTATAGATAGTACACAGTATTGCTAAATCGTGTGTCTTCTTATTGAGAGTACACAGTATCGTTTAATCTTTTGTCTTCTTATTGACAGTACACAGTATCTTTGAACCTTGTGTCTTCTTATTGAGAGTACACAGTATCGTTAAATCTTGTGTCTTCTTATTGACAATACACAGTATCGTTAAATCTTGTGTCTTCTTACTGACGTACACAGTACCGTTAAATCTTGTGTCTTCTTATTGACAGTACACAGTATCGTTATATCTTGTGTCTTCTTATTGAACGTACACAGTATCGTAATATCGTGTGTCTTCTTATTGACAGGACACATTATTGTTAAATCTTTAAGAAGACACAATATTTAACGATAATGTGTACTGTCACTAAGAAAACACACAGTACACAGTATTGTTAAATCTTGTGTCTTTTTATTGACAGTACACAGTATCAACAATAATGTGTACTGTCAATAAGAAGACACAATATATTATGATATTGTGTACTCTCAATAAGAAGACACAAGATTTAACAAAATCTTGTGTTTTCTTACTGACAGTACACATTATCGTTGAATATTGTGTCTTCTTGTTGACATTACACAGTATCGTTAAATTTTGTGTCTTCTTATTGACAGTACACAGAATCGTTAAACCTTGTGTCTTCTTATTGACAGGACACATTA
>NW_013878573.1:0-297 GCF_000517525.1 Limulus polyphemus
TTTTGTTCGCTTTTCACGGGAAAACGAGTGCACCGTTTTTGATGAAACTTTTTTTCTTTGTTTTATAGATGTGTAAGAAGGTTATAGGCTACTTGAAACTGTCATACGCCTTTTCGAAAGAAAATGGCGGCCGCTCAAAAACCTGCTTTGGTGCGGTTTTGGACGTGATTTTGTTTGCTTTTCACAGGGAAACGGGTGCACTGAATTCGATGAAACTTTTTTTATTTGTTCTATACATATGTGAGAAGGTTATAGGCTACTTGGATTTTTGGAATTCACCTTAGGGCTCCACCCCGT
>NW_013878574.1:0-486 GCF_000517525.1 Limulus polyphemus
AGTATTCCTTGTTTGGTCTGTCTATTCTTTCTACTTGGTATCCTGCCATTCTGATGAAACGGTAGTTGAAGAGCATTGTTTCGGTGATAAATATGATATCTGCTATGTGTTCGATCTCATGCCGATTGAAGAGTATTCATTGTGGTATGATGTTAGTTATAATTTTTTGTATTACATGTGGTATTAGATGTTGTAGGTGTTTCTTGATAAGATTGATAATCAGTGTTACAATGTCTGTAATTTTATTTGGTTTACTGTTATAATTTCCGTATTGGTATTTGGTTTACTATATTGTTACGGTCTCCGTTTGTTAATTGATTTTCCATAACTTCGTTTCGACGAAACTTAAGCGACACAAGTCTTTACTTAATAAAACTGGTTTATTCTTTCCGAATATAACTCTGCGATACACTTAATCTCAATACTCGCGCTAAAACAACACTATAACGAATGAACGTTAACTTCAACAATACCCTATGACTGCAG
>NW_013878575.1:0-298 GCF_000517525.1 Limulus polyphemus
CTTGTAAACAGCTGAATCATGCTTCATACTGCAACCACGTAGGAAACACGTACGCATTTGGAGAGTGCCTGGGATAAAATCCACCCCACCTCCCAAGTATACGAAGGAAAGACACGCGTGTGGAGGAGATGGCATAGTATTCTGAACAAGGTCAAAATTGACGATCACAGTGATCTCAATGTGGACATGCATTGTCGTGGAGAAGAAGAACACCTTTACGATTGACGAGTAAAGGGCATTTCTGATGAAGGGCTTGATTTAAACGTTCCAGTTGCTGACTATAGATATCTGCATTGAC
>NW_013878576.1:0-297 GCF_000517525.1 Limulus polyphemus
ACTGTGTCCTGTCAATAAGAAGATACTGGATTTATCTAATACTGTGTACTGTCAATAAGAAGACATAATTTAACAATACTGTGTCCTGTCAATAAGTAGATAAAGAATTTATCAATACTGTGTACTGTCAATAATAAGACAAAAGATTTAACGATACTGTGTACTATCATAACAAGTCATAAGATTTAATGATACTGTGTACTATCACTAACAAGCCAAAAGATTTAACGTTACTGTGTATTGTCAATAAAAAGACACAAGATTTAACAATACTGTGTCCTGTCAATAAGAAGATAC
>NW_013878577.1:0-298 GCF_000517525.1 Limulus polyphemus
ACCCGATGTATAATAAGTGTGACTTTGTTTTCACCTTTACGACACATTATAATTTACCCGATGTATAATAAGTGTGATTTTGTTTTTCACCTTTACGACACACTATATTTTACCCTATGTATAATAAGTGTGATTTTGTTTTTCACCTTTACGACACACTATAATTTACCCGATTTATAATAAGTGTGATTTTGTTTTTCACCTTTACGACACACTATATTTTACCCTATGTATAATAAGTGTGATTTTGTTTTTCACCTTTACGACACACTATATTTTACCCTATGTATAATAAGTA
>NW_013878578.1:0-298 GCF_000517525.1 Limulus polyphemus
GTCGAAACGTTGTACATTTGCTGTTGTATTAAAGTTTTTCTTCATTACCCACTCAAGCCGTCTCCAGCCATTATGTTGGAACAATGTTTCTTGGAGTGTAAGCTGCGTTACGATGCCTCCAAACACGGGTTCGACCATCAGTTACGTGGAGTAAAAATCTACTCTCGTCTGACCAGTGTATTCGTCGCCAGGTTTGAAGGTTCCAGTTCTGCCTTGCTCTGCACCAGGCCAACCTCTCCCTGCGATGGCGATCGTCAAGTGTCGGGCGTTTTATGACTCTCCTTGACTTCAGTCCCGC